>NC_135868.1:22224300-22301800 GCF_031162955.1 Sander vitreus
TAGATACAAAATAGCCTACACCTGAGGTTGATCAGAATATTGGTTCAACCAAAGTATTGAACAAAGGGAAGGTTTGACCTGATGATGGCACTAGATGAAAAGTTAAGGGATCATGAAAATATACACAATTCATCCTGAGGGGGACATAAATGTCTGCGGCAAATGTTATGGCAAGCTATCCAATATCGCAACATTCACTCAAAACCACAAACGTTTACCATAGGCCCTAGAGGAAAAGTCGCAGTGACCAAAGTCAAAAATCTGCACCAGCACCTCTGAAGCTCACAAATAAAAATAACCTCCACCAAGGAGGTTATGTTTTGGGTTTGGTTTGTCTGTCAACAGCATTAAGGAAAAACTACTGGTCTGATTTTCATGTAGCATGGGCCAAGAAAGAACCCATTACATTTTGGAACAGATCCGAATCAGCAGATACACAGATCATTTTATACTTTTGTTAACATTGCAAAATAGATGTAGTTTGTTCTGCATTCACGTGGTGTCAGAATTATCATCGGAAGTTTGCGCTCTCTGAGTGCCCTTCTAGTTTATGCATCGTTCATTTAATCCATGCAAAAATTGAAGTGTAAAAATTACAAATTGTGGTTTTACGAAGGATTATATGCTGCAACATTTCTTGGATGAAGTCACTGCCCAAGGACTACATCTTCTCAGTGTTTATGCTAAGATAAGCTAAGTCTGCTGGCTATAGCGTCATATCCTCTCATTTAACTTTCAGCAATAATGTGAATGAGCGTCTTTGCCATAATGTTGTGATCTAAATTGTACATATTAGATAGAAAATCAGAAATGGATGCTTACACTGGGAGGAAAAAGAAGATGGTTTGAATGCCACAGATAGACAGAAATATAGAACAAAAGGACCACATACAGCCATCTGGTTGCATCTGATGTGGCAACATTAAAGCGAGACATGTGAAGGTACAGAACTGCAGCCTCCGCTGTGACCCTCAGACTCCCTTGGCGCTTTTGAACTCAGCCACCTAAAAAAAAAGGACCACCTGCTGTTTTTAGTTTGGGAGCCAGTGACACAAACACATTGAGTTTGTGGACCATTTCGCTGTAGGCTAAGTGTATATGCGTGTGTGTGTGTGTGTGTGTGTGTGTGTGTGTGTGTGTGTGTATGCCCAAATCACATTTCCAATGAGTCTTTTTCGAGAAGTTTGCTCTGTAATGGAGGTTAACAGAGTTAGGCCTTATAGATGCCGCTGGGGTAGAGATGAGGCATGTTAAACACAAATCACAACATGCACACATGCAGGCACGCACGCAGGCACGCACGCACGCACGCACGCACGCACGCACGCACGCATTTACACTCTTCTGCTTATCATAATCACACTCACACTTATAGAGACGCTTTCAATTGACCATAATTTCTGCATGATTCGTTTTGTGTGTGAGCATGAATATGGGTGCCATATCACCCTTGCCAGGGTGTTGGTGGGATCATTTGCATGCTGATTAATGGGCTTGTGTGCACGTGCCTTCTATATGTGTTGATTAATCCATGTTCAGCAGTCACATCTGCAGAGTAGGCCTGTATATATGCATGCTATGTATACACCCTCACCTATAATTTCCACCTAATGAGCATGTGCGTATGTGTGTGTGAGAGAGGCACAGATTGAGTGCAGTGAAGTCAGACAGTGTGGAGCGTATAAATGACGCAGAGGGGTTCATAATGTGAGTGTCATCTGGCCTTCTGCTTTGTTTGAATGTCATCCCGACTCCGCACAAATGCACACGCGCACACACACACACACACACACACACACACACACACACACACACACACACACACACACACACACACACACACACACACACACACCAAAGACAATGTTTTGGTCACTCAGAGCAGTTCATCCCCTTATTAAGCTTTTGTAAGCACCTGTGTGCTACAGTCGGCACAGACAGGAATAGCCCTAATAATAGGCTTAATCACACACACACACACACACACACACACACACACACACACACACACACACACACACACACACACACACACACACACACACACACAGTTCTAGATCTTGGAATGGGGCTAAGCTTTTTTTCCCATGAGAGAGTCATCAAGGACGTGTTTTTCTAGCACTTAAAGTAAGTTCATGTTTTTGCGAATGATCCAAACAACGTTCTATAATTTTATTTCCCTGAATAGAGGCATTACATCTCCTTAAGGTTTAATTAAGTTTGCCCTTACATAATAAAAAACACACAATCCAATCACATGAATACTTTCAAAAAATAGCTGCTTGTTGCCGGCCGTGAAAATGTTAAGAGTGACCTGGTACAGTCCTGCTCAGGGCAACTCTTATGTAATGGGCTTTATGCAGCCTCATGAGTCGCTGGTGATTCTCCCCTTATTTGACAAACGGCTGAAGGTGACACAGCAAAAAACACTGTTGCCATGCCATGTCATTGCATGGCTATTTAAAGATTACATCCTCACTTGGCTCCGCATGAGGTATCTGTGTGTATTTCATAGTGAGAGTGCCTGTCTGCCTCCTCATCTCTTTATAGCTTGGTAATCTGTTTCTCCGTGCAGGCCCAGGAGAGTAACAGGTTTAAAATTGAACCAGAGTTTAATAAATGTCTGCATAAAAGTGTGAAAATGCACTAATCACTGTGGCTTTGTGTTGTTTCTGCAATTTGGGAGTGCATGTGAGTTAGCGTGAAGATGTCAACAGATGCAAATGGTCATGCAGTACTGTGTTCAGACAGGTCCAGGCAGGACACACAGTAATAGAAAGCCCCCCCCTCCCCGTCACATTAAAGGAGCAATGAATTGGTCTTTTACTTTTCATGGCTGCAAAGGCATGTTTATCGGGAAACATACTGACTTGATGGTTCATCAGCAGCATTACTTTTTGGGGCGGCCAATCAGATTTCAGATGTAGGTGCCATCCCTGCCACACCCCTCCATCTGTGAAAGGAAATGGTGGTAGCAGACCCTGACAATAATTTGACAAGGTATGTGGCTGGAATTGTACACTTGTGCAAAGGCAGGGAAACATGGCAACACTGACTACGTTTACATGCACATGATGTTCCAGTTTTTGCCCTTATTCAGAAAAACGAAGATATTCCGACTAAGCTGTTTACATGGCTAATGAAAGTGAATATTCCGCTAATATTCCCGTTTACATTTAGCCGTGCAAAATACGATTTTTTCAAAGTATACTTGACTATAAACTGTGCTGGAAGCCCCACATTAAATATCTGTAAATGAAGATGGCCATGAGTATTGGTATATTGAGCAAAACCAGATACATATTGAACCAAAATACATTACATACTCTGTACTGCACACTTATTTTACCATATATGTTATATTGTGGAGAAGTCTGGGGAAATACCTACAGAAGTAACTTACAAAATATTTGCACATTGCTAAAAAGAGCAATCAGTATAATAAATCACACCGGGTATTATGAGCACACTAATCATCTGTTTTTTAATTCACATTTGCTGAAATGTATGGACATTGTTACATTCAAACCTGCACAATTTATGTTTAAAGTTAAAGAAAATAATTTACCTTGTAACATACACACAATGTTTAATGAAAGACACGGGGGATATCATCTAAGGGGTCATTGTATGTTCAAACAATGTTAAAAGTATGTGTTTCTGTTTGTGGAGTGACCTTATGGAATGGACTGAACATTGTGATCAAACAGAGCCATAATATCATTCAGTTCAAAAATAGATTAAAGAAATCATTACTTGACCGATACAGAAAAGAATAGACCGAAATACAGGAACGGAATTGTAATATAAAGGTATTGTTGTATATTGTTGTACTGTTTTAAGTTATTGTAAGACTGAAAACAGTGTATGCTGTATTTGCATATCTACTTACTTTGTATCAATTGATTTTGTGAAATAGGGGCAGGACCAAATAAGCTATTTGCTTCCTCCTGCTCCTTCTCGAACTAATCCCTTTTATATATTTTTTTGTTAAAATCTGATTGTGTTTTATTTTATGGTTTTAAAATTTTGTTTTCGTTTTTTTTGTCGTTTTGTCTTGCAACATTGTTGTTGATTGTTCGAAATAAATTAAAAAAATAAAAATAAAAAATAGATAGATATACTTTATTAATCCCAAATTGGGAAATTACTCTGTTCAGTTGTTGTGTTGTGTTTGTGTGTATGTGTGGTTGTGCTGCTGCCTGACTTGGCATCATTGTCACTGAGATTTTTAATCTCAATGACTCTTGTCCTGGTTAAATAAAGGTAAAAAAGAGACAGCAAGTTACAAAGACATACACACATACTCACACATACAGAAAAAAACAATAAATATGCTAGAAATTACAAATAAGATTGAAAAACAATAAATATACTATATACATATATATATATATATATATATATATATATATATATATATATATATATTATACACTCACCTAAAGGATTATTAGGAACACCTGTAAGATTTCTTGTTAATGTAATTATCTAATCAACCAATCACATGGCAGCTGCTTCAATGCATTTAGAGATGTGGTCCAGGTCTAGATAATCTCCTGAACTCCAAACTGAATGTCAGAATGGGAAAGAAAGGTGATCCAAGAAACTTTGAGCGTGGCATGGTTGTTGGTGCCAGACGGGCTGGTTTGAGTATTTCACAATCTGCTCAGTTACTGGGATTTTCATTCACAACCATTTCTAGGGTTTACAAAGAATGGTCTGTAAAAGGAAAAACATCCAGTATGCGGCAGTCCTCTGGGTGAAAATGCCTTGTTGATGCTAGAGGTCAGAGGAGAATGGGCCGAGTGATTCAAGCTGATAGAAGATCAACTTTGACTCAAATAACCACTCGTTACAACCGTGGTATGCAGCAAAGCATTTGTGAAGCCACAACACACACAACCTTGAGGTGGGTGGGCTACACCAGCAGAAGACCCCACCGGGTACCACTCATCTCCACTAAAAATAGATAAATGAGGCTACAATGCACCAAAATTGGACAGTTGAAGACCTTAATGTTGCCTGGTCTGATGAGTCTTGATTTCTGTTGAGACGTTCAGATGGTAGAGTCAGAATTTGGCGTAAACAGAATGAGAACATGGATCCGTCATGACTTGTTACCACTGGGCAGGCTGGTGGTGGTAGTGTAATGGTGTGGGGGATGTTTTCTTGGCACACTTTAGGCCCCTTAGTACCAATTGGGCATCGTTTAATCGCCACAGCCTACCTGAGCATCGTTTCTGACCATGTCCATCCTTTTATGACCAGCATGTACCCATCCTCTGATGGCTACTTCCAGCAGGATAATGCACCATGTCACAAAGCTCGAATCATTTCAAATTGGTTTCTTGAACATGACAATGAGTTCACTGTACTGAAATGGCCCCCACAGTCACCAGATCTCAACCCAATAGAACATCTTTGGGATGTGGTGGAACAGGAGCTTTGTGCCCTGAATGTGCATCCCACAAATCTCCATCAACTGCAAGATGCTATCCTATCAATATGGGCCAACATTTCTAAAGAATGCTTCCAGCACCTTGTTGAATCAATGTTACAAAGAATTAAGGCAGTTCTGAAGGCAAAACGGGGTCAAACACGGTATTAGTATAGTGTTCCTAATAATCCTTTAGGTGAGTGTATTATACACGTGTAAAATAAAATTAATTAATTAAAATACAACCTATAACAAAATAAAATATGTATAATATTAGATGGCAGTTATGAACAATATATTCATATTTCTGTTAAGCAGATGCAAAATGGAGAAGAAATTGAACATAGGCAGCATTTCGAAGGTCTAAACAAAAGAACACTTCAAAAAGGATGCTTGGAGAACGACTGCATTGGCAGTAGGAGTTAAAAGTAAGCTTCTAAAAGTTATTTTTGAATAGTCCAATTATTGTTTGCTGCTCATTTAAATGAATCACAAAAAACAATATCAAAGCAGCAAAAAAAATGACATGCTTTTCCCGTTTCTCCTGTTCTGTGTGGCTGTGGATCCACCCTCAGTCCGTCAGAATGAGGAGACCAAAAATCAGCAGCTTAGAGTGTAAATACTGGCCCACATGAGAAATGATTCAATCCTTCATTTGTTTGTTTTTTAAATTTAAATTTACATTAATTTCCCATTCTTTCCAGAAGATAAGTAATTGCCTTTGTTTTCATGTGCAGTGTACAATAGTCCTGAGATCTTGACAGTGCTGAGGTATGCAGAAAGGAACGGTTAATATGTTGGGGGTAGGGTGGGGTTGGGTTGGGGGTGGGAGGTAGCCCTGCCGAGTATGAAATGCTATCAAATTACCATGCTTCACATGTCTCGAATTAGCATACATCAGATCAAACAGCCTGAGACTCCTCAGTGATTGTGCATCAGGCGGATGTTCAGTTTCAACCCTATTTTACTCCCATTTATCATATCATTATCATAGCATCACTCCTCGGCTGCTGTGTAGACAATTTAGTCCACATTGCACTCAGGGGAGTGGTAGAAATGGTGTTGCCGGACAGACTGTCTGCATCTCCATCCATCCATCCATCCATTCATGGATGTCTGCTGGTGTTTGACTTTGCTGTCATGACGCTGTAAACTCTGAATCATCTTTTCCCTCGCTCTTTTCCCTTGGTGGAGTCACACTGCTGCTCTGATGCAACTCAGAGGACAAAATGGTCAAATTCACAATTTGTTGCAGGTAAAACAAGTGCAATACGGATATGTCACAGTTTCAAAAATATAATTATGTTTTCCTTAATCTGTAGCCATTCATGAAAGTGAATTGCTGTCAGGACCCTCAGTGTTTGGTTAGTCTTCATAAACATTCAAACAGAGTATTTGATGTGCAGATGATCTCTGGCAAGCTCTGTGCAAAAACACCACAGCAGTGAAACTCTAGCATAAATAAGAACAAAACAAACAAAATCTAAATGAGCATCTTCAACATAAAAACGTTCACAAACTGGGAGTGTTGTGATTGAGTGGCCACAAAACGGCATCTTACAATTAAGTGCCACCTTGTTATGGCACATTAAAAGCACTACTGTAATATAGTTTTGGTGCTGTTAGGAAGTTGTGAATTATTTCAGAATTAAACTGGCGCAACGACACCCTCGCACCATCCTTGACTGTCAAAAACCACTCAACCTGTCAGGAGAGGGCTGCGGCGCCCGTACCCACTGTGATGCACAGCGTTAATAGAAGCGAACAAAGAGTCTGAAAAAGCACCCTTGGAGGAGAAGAAAAGGATGGTTTAATAAAAGGACTGAGATGGGCGGAAATGGCGGGCTGGGGAGAGCAGCGCTACTTAGAGACAGTGATTAACATTTGCTGGGCTGTCATACAGTGAACTCCTGCCATGCAGTCTGGGTCCTTGCACAAATTATTGTGTTTTATTGTTTAGGAATGAACAAAGAAAAAAAGAAAAGAAGTGCGGAGTAACAAAGAAGAGGGAGAAAAGGCAGGAGGGAGGAGAAGGACATGAGGGAGAGGAGTGCATTAATTAACTGGCAAATACGTTACCTGTCGGGTCTTCAAACTCTTAATAGGCCATATGGAGCACCACCATCCCCCATACAAGTCCCCATCCATTATTACAGTAAATTATGCAAGATATCTGTTGGGACAACAAGAGATTCATCTTGGAGGTTAAAAAAACATTGTGCTTAGGGTGGAAGATAGATGCTAGCTAATAAACACGTGATTATTCTTTAAAGTACTTGTAGAGACAATATAATCTGTGAGTCGGGCAGCAAGACGATCCGCTTCTGAGACGCTGCCGGTGTTGTATGGCACGTGGCGGAGGATGGAACAAAACCGGAACACAGCATAGACGCGCCCAGTGGGGAATCGGCGTAAGACCAACACCTTAAACATTATGTGGTCATTTTGTCCTTTATAATATCACCAATGGGCCTCAGCCAGCCTGTTGCTTTGACAAAGAACCAGTCAAGGGTGTGCCTCAGAGCTGTAGCTACTTCAGAATGCTTCAACTTTAAAATAGGGAACAAAAAAAGCACACCAAAATTGACTCATTCTGGAAAGTGAATTGATTTAAAATTCAGAATGTTTGCTCAGTGCACTCATGATTGTAATTTTCCTTGGCATTAGAACACACAAGCCTTTGTACTGCAACACTTCTTGCTCCTGGAGCTAACACAACCCCATTTGTGGTACCGCTCGTCCCTGTGTCTGTTATTATGCTTTGTGTCAGATGAAGCCAAGGTTGGATTCCCTTGTGTGGGTCTCCCACTAAATACTGCTCTCTCATAATCAGTGGCACGGTATGGATCCCACTGTGAGAAGGACGGATGAAAAATGACTGCTCGCTGTGGTGACTGACAGATGAGATAGAGATAGTGTTAGAGGGAATGAGAGTGGAAGGAGCAAAGAGGGGAGTTACTGAGGAGGTGTGGGGGGACCTGAGAACAGCATTTTATATCTTCTCCATTAAGGGTATCCATTTATTGCACTCGGAATTATTTAAAAATCATTCAAACATGCTTTTCATTGATTTGCTGGAGAATTGTGTGATAATCCATCTCGGCTTTGGTTTGGAAACATATCCGAGCAGCGTTATTGGTTATATCAATCAATCAATCAATAAATCAACTTTATTCAAGACACAGAGGTCCATAGAGACAACACAATACAGTACGATATATATATATATATATATATATATATATAAATATAAAAACAATACAAAACATTTAAGAATGGTGCCAGTGGTGCCGATGACATATAACTTACATGTCATGCATTTCATATATTGTCCTGTGGTGACAATAGGCCGGGAGTGAGACAAAGCACTGCAACAGCATCTGAGTAAAAGTGCGTAATACTGGATATATTATTCATTTGATACAAGGTGAATATTTCATGACCTGCGAGTAGAAATTGCTCTCAGAGATTATTTCAGTCTGGGTCAAAACTCAGTGGAAATCATCCGAGTTTGAACCAGAAAAATCACGTCTGCTGGTGTGTTTTCTGGGTTACTGTGAATCTTATCCAGTCATTTTAGGGAACGACAATGCACCCCCCCGCTCTCATTTCTGCAACAGGATAGAAGCTCCTACCCCCAGTGATTTGTTGGATTCACTGAGCTAGTGAATAAAATATATTGCATATTGGCTATTTATGATGTTGTGCTTTTTTTGTTGTTGGAGCATCCAAAGCCCTTCAGTTTCTTTTCTCACTCTGGCCTCGGTATTAAATACTGGCTCTACAGTACATCAGTACTACACACTGGAGAAAGATGCAATGCACCAATTTGTTGTACTCACTGTAACGGCATGATTCATAGTCTCTGTTTGCCTACTCCACGTGCCCCTAAGTCCTGTGGAACAGGCTGTGCTGCTTTTAAATAAGGCAATAATGCTGTCGCTATACTTTTTTCAGAATTACTCAAACACCTCGACAGCTAAAACAACATAACAGCGTTCCAACACATTATTTCTTCCCATTTCCTCTTCCTGCTGAGGGACAGTATGAACGCTACGGTTTTGCATTTCTGTTGAATATTCGTGGAGGTTGCAATGAAATGAAAGGTTAATGAAAGATTTCTATCTACTCAGGCTATTGACATCCCTGATGACCTCAGGGATAAGCCTGTGGTGTTTTGGCGGTCCTGGAATGAAACTGAAAATGTTCAATTTAGCAGTAAAGTGCATTGGCTGTGGATGCCGGTGCAGTGCTGGTACGTTTTCTTTTTTTTTGGCTGAGTCAAAATAACGAGACAGGTTTGAAGATCATAAAATATTTATTCTACCTCTCATGGCCTGACTTGCCCCGCCAGTTAAAAGCAAAACAATTCACCACTTTTGAGTGTGACTCAAATTCAACACAAAGCCTTTCTCAATGTAAAATCAGGACTGCAGTACAGTACGCTGTTAAAGTATCCACTGAGACCAACATAATGCAATTACATCTCAGCATGTTGCACCTGTAGCTTCTGTATGTATCACTCACTCTCTTTCCATCTGCACTGCTTCCATGGCAACTATGGCCAGTCTGCTTTAGGAGAAGCTAATGAGCATTACGCACAGAAGAGAAGGGCAATAAGCAAGTGTTTCCTGGTGAAGGAGAAACACAGTCAAGGCTTTGAAGGGAGAGGTGGACGAAGTGTGGAGGGTTGAGTACAAAAAAAGGGGCGAAGGAAACAGCGAAGGGAAGCAACCAAGGGGGAAAACTGGACATGATTAGACATGATTTTCTTGCTGTTAGATGAGTTAGAATGAGATGAGAAGATCAATACCACTCTTATGTCTGTAGACTAAATATATTACTACAGCCAGCAGCTGGTTAGCTTAGCATAAAGACTTAAACAGGGGGAAACTGCCTAGCAACACCTCTAAAAGCTCACACATTCAAATGTATTATCTTGTTTGTTTAATGCCTATAAGAAATGTGTAAGAAGTGTTTGAGCCAGGATTGTTTGGGATTGGTTCAAATAGGCCCATTGGTAACTTTCTAGGGGGTCACAGCTCCAACAGTGGCCCATAAACAAAACTGTGCTCTGGCTCAAACGTTTGGTAAAAACACCAAACAGGTGCACAAACGTTGCAGCTTTACGAGGGAGTATGTGTGGGACCATTTCTGTTTCCCTTTGTTTCCAGTCTTTATGCTAAGCTATGCTAGCAGATAGCCTTTAGGGTACAGACAAGAGAGTGGTATTGATCTTCTCATCTATTACTGGGAATTAGTGGAATTGTTGGGTCTTTGTAAATTATAGAGTGTGGTCTAGACCTACTCTATCTGTAAAGTGTCTTGAGATAACTCTTGTTATGATTTGATACTATAAATAAAATGGAATTGAATTGAAATTGAATCTAAGGGTTGGCAAAAACAGGGGAATAAATATATTTCCCAAAATGTTGAACTATTCCTTTTCAATTTTTAGAGTACCTGCTATTGATTATGGAACCATTTTCTATTCACATGCCTTCCAGTCTGTAGATACTGGGGGAAGTTTCCTTCAGTGTTTCATTTCACAGTCACCATGGAGATTGATATCACAAAGTTGGTGTTCTGGAAGGGAAATGAATTGCATCAGATTGAAAGTAATCACCAGGCTCGACTTTTCAAACTACTGTGTTGCTCCAAAATCCATTATTTATAGTTTCAGCTCACACTGCGAGTCAGATTCAAATACTACACACCTAAGTTCTCAACATGGCAAGACTCTCTCGTGCTATGCATCTTATAAAAGAGAGAGAGAGAGAGAGAGAAAGAGAGAGAGAGAGAGAGAGAGAGAGCAAAATCACTTTAAATTAACTCACATCTCACATTTTCTGTGAGGTTTGAATTTGTTTTTCATAAATGGCATCCCTGTCTGATTGTTGCTTTGTTTTGTTTATTTTGATTATCATTTTTATGGATTCTTTTGTGCTCATGTTTCTCTCCAGACATGGAACTCAATCTGAATGAAAACACCTGATGAAATAACAAAAAAATGAAAGAAAGCAGACAAGAGGAGGAGGAGGAGAAGGAGGAGGAGGAGGAGGAGGAGGAGGGAGGGATAGAAAATGGAAAGATATTGCAGAGGAGTGACTCAGTCCCTCTCCTCATGCCAGCTGTGTTCCAATCTGTCTGACTGATTGGTTTTGGTTCAATAGAGGCTTGACTGGAACATTAGAGTTTGACGGACAGGTCATTGGCCCTATCAGCTGATTTCATCCACAGGCCAAACTATTCTGGGTGGGCGTGTTGTATCTCTGCAACGAGGAAATAGAGTGCAGTCGATAGCCCCTTACAGGAATAGCTATCCATTCTGTCTGACTCCCATCTAGATCTAAGTCAGACTGAGTGCGTGCTTTGTGTATGTGTGTGACGGGTGTTTACAGACTTGTAAATGAACATCGATTCCTTAAACTGTCTACCTCAACAATCAGTTATCGGCTGGCACAATAAGGGGACTGTCAAACAGAGAGGGAGAGAGATAAAAACAGTCTGACCCTCTCTGCTTCCGTTCACCTTATCTGTGATTGACCATCCAAAAGTGTGTGTGTTTCTGTTTATGAATCACACAACCGAAGGGAGAGGACATATATCAGTGCCAGCAACATAGAGATT
Source organism: Sander vitreus (assembly GCF_031162955.1). NCBI lineage: Eukaryota > Metazoa > Chordata > Actinopteri > Perciformes > Percidae > Sander > Sander vitreus. Next base: position 22,236,371 of record NC_135868.1, read on the forward strand.
AGCTATAAAAGGAGAGTCATTATCATTAGTTAATTAAGGGTGGGGAAAGATGGGGCTACTTTCTGTGTGGACTAATGAGATTACATGACATGAACAGAAGTTATATTATTAGAGTATTAGAGTTCATCTCAATTTGTGTTCTTGGATTAGTTCTGTTATGCTTTATCGAATCATAATTACTAAATGATTTGATTATTTTAGTAACTCAGCCCATCAGTTCTATCAGTTATGATAATGATAATATATTTAGGGCTGCAACTAACGATTATCACTTAACCTGCTGATTTTTTTCTTAATTAAAGATACTGTAGGTAGGATTGTGAAGATCCAGGACTTATTTGAACATCGACAACTTCTCAGTCCCTCCCCCCTTTCAGGTAAAGCCCAAAACGGTCTCCTAAGCCCCTCCCCCTACAAGGGAGAATGAATGCGTGTGCATGAGCAGTGATTGACACGCAGTTAGACACCCCCCCTGGCCCTGATTGGTGCATCTGAACAGGGAGCGGTGGATTTTTGCATATCGCACTACAGGCTGTTGGTGGTGCCAGAGGAGCCAGATTTTTTTTTTATTACCTGCTTCATGTAGTTCTACTGGAACATAGGGTCAGTTTCAGCAAATATGACAGAAAGTTAGTTTTAGAAGTCTTACCTACTGCACCTTTAATGAAGTCATTAATATTCACGTTGCTTGATTTGTCAAATAAACAGCCTAAAACCAAAAGACTTTTGCCCTGTTGGACCTATTTTTAGGGATGTCACCACATTCTGAGATCTCATTAATCACACTAGTGAGTGCAATGCTATCGTAACTAACTGCCCGAGCTATGCAAACAAAACCCAAGTTGTAATAAATCATAGTTTTCCTTAAAATACTGTTTAAAGTTGGCAATTTAGCATTTTCCTGGCCCAAGCTGCACCAGGAGACTTGAAAGACGATGTTGTAAACCATCGGTAATGGCATTTCGCAAGGCAGACATGAATGTTTATATTCCTGCGGTTTCTGCGCCAGCTGCATGAAACCATCCATCAATCCATCTACACGCCCACTCGCATGCTGTGAATTCTTTGGGACTTTGCACTAGGAGTAGTGTCCGATCCAGTTGATCCAGATATTTGCGTTCTCACATACAGCTCCTCCGGGTAATGTTTGTTTACACAGTTAATTATTTACATATTTACAAGTTTACGTTTTTTTTTTAATCAGCAACTTAAAAACAGTTACAATAATTTGCTGCCTCTGTGTTTCTCCACACATTTTCCTCAGTCTTCTAATTAGCTTAGTCACACATGACTCTTGCTGTTTCTTCTCATTAAGAGTGATACAACAACACATCAAAACCCACTTTACATGCATAACAGACCATTGGTCACGGATTAACACCAGAGGCCTGTACTACGAATCAAGATCAACATGCCCTGGATTTATTTCAGTTACCCGGCTTCACCTAACCTAAAAACCGCGGTCCCGCATAAGCTGTGTCACGACGGTGGTTAACAACTAGTTCAATCAACCCAGGGTTTCCCAATCCAGCGGAGCGCGCGTTCACATAAAAGAGGCGGTGTTTGCACAGCACGACCAATCACAAACATCTACCAGAGCCGCATATTTTACATAAGAAGAGCAAACTATAATTCTACATAAATATGAAGAACACTGACACGGTTTAACAGGCAAAACGCAATACAGTCGCTACAGCTGCTTCCTAAAACAGGAGGAAAGCTGGCAAAAAATAGCCAACGCTGTAAATGCATAAATCACAACGCGTATTAATATCACTTCCCCATCAGTCAGGCACAAGATCTGACCATAATTACATGTGTGCTTTCCATAAACTGTCGTTGCTTTAGCCTATTATTTCTCCCTCTCTCTCTCTCTCTCTCTCTCTCTCTCTCTCTCTCTCTCTCTCTCTCTCCCTCTCTCTCTCTCTCTGTGCACCGAGCTCCTCCTGATCTAATAACGGTGACGGCGTTATCAATCGAGCATTGATTGGTCAGTAGGCGGTGCTTTTACACCAGTTGATCTCCAATCTCCAACTTAACCTGCTCCCGACCAGGTTAGGTGTTCAGCATGAGTTACCACAGCGATTGAACCCGGTAACAAGTGATCCACCGTCATAGTACAGAAAACCCCTGGGTTGAACCTGAAGTTACCTCGTTAACGCCAAATCTTGCTTCGTAGTACAGGCCTCTGGAGGTTACCATGTCACACACCACTGCAAAAAAATAGTTATATTGTATACTTATATTTTTGCAACATTTCTATTTTGACATTCAACACAGCCAACACCGCAGATCTGATTTAAGGGTTTCTTTACTTTGGTGATTTGGGTGCCTTTATCAAAACTTAAAGGTGCTCTAAGTGATGTTGGGTGACGTCACTTCTTGTTGATGTTCAAAGTATTGTCAAACAAAACGAGGCTAGCTCGCCCTTCCCGCCTCCTCATCCCGTCCCCTCCCCCTCCCTTCCGTGCACTAACCCCCCCAACCCCCACCCCCAAATCCTTCTTGTCGGTTATTGGCTGGAACACTGTTAGTTATGTTTGGTGGTGCAGGTTGGCACAGTTTGTTTTTGTTGCCGTTTGTGGAGCCTGGGTTGTCTACAGAGACCGCGTTTTTTTTACAGTGTGTTCAGGGGACGGACAGCTAGCGGATAGTGAGGAGATGTTTGCTGTATGTGACAAAAAATGTTGTAGCCTAAAAAACGCGTGACATCGCTTAGAGCACCTTTAAGGCAATAAGAAACTTGCTTTCTACAATCATGTTTAATCATCTTTGTGAGTGAGAGCTGCAATTTCTCAATACATATACATGTTATAGTTCCCTGATGTCTCTCCTTCATACCAATGCTGAATAATGTCATTGAAGCCAGTATGGGAGCAGGGTCGTGGAGCCAGGTTGTATAATCCATGTTGAACCATTCACACCAATGGCAAACGTACGGTTGTCCTGAGTCGTGGCTGCAGTGTGTGAGGAGTATTAGTGTGTCTTGGGGAGCTGAGTCCAGCTGGTTGTGAAAGAAGCTTACCGACAGCTAATTAGGTGACGCACTTGTATTGTTTCACTCTGAACTCAGCTCTAATTTGTCACTTCTCGTGTGTGGGAAAGACCTCCAGTCAGTGACTTTACTGGATATCATTAATTGGTTTAAATAATGAAGTGTATTCTATTCTATTCAATTCTACAACTCCATGCCATTTCAAATACAAACTGATAATGTGGATGTATTATTATATAGAAATCCTTTCCTACTGCACTGTATAGAAAGGATATGGAAATGTTCAGTGGTGAAAAAGCCTCTAGGAAAAATTAAGTGAATGTGCAGTATTCTTTCAAACATCTGAATAAATATTATAGTGTAGTAGCAGTTGGAGATATTTAATTGCACACACATCATGGAAATTGATTATGATAAGCTGACTCTTCACCTTCCCAAATCTCTTTGCCATCCAGTCAGGATTTTAGCCATGAATATAAATTTTTTTGATGTTCGGGCATGGCCTTCTGCCTCTCTGCCTCTTCCCCATTATTTGGGAAACCTCCATCACTGTGGGGGTGTATGGACATTACACAGCATGAGAGGAACTCTCCTCTCATCTCTGCCCACCACCTCCCCATGCAGCGGACACCATATGCCACGTACACACACAGACACACAAATGTTACACAGGCTACACCCTGGAGCTCGGTGCTTAGGTGTAATTTTCTAAGCATCTAGATAAGCTTTCTGTCTTGTCGTTGCCATACCAACTCGACATAGTGACCGGGCAGCAGGGGGGAAGAGTAATGAGGTGTCACAATAGCACCATGGGTTACCGGTGACCCCTGACCCCCAGGGCCAGTGAGAACATGGAGACTGAACGACCTAATCTCACGCCTGGCTGTTTAAACCTCTCTAACTGTATTTTGGACCAACCCAGAAGCCAGCAGGGTGGAAGACAGGCCAGACAGCAAGGCAAGAGGTGGATGGGAGGGAGATTTAGTGATGGAAGGTTTCCATCTCTTTTTTTTATTACTTTATTGTAGTACTTTTCTTAGTGTCAAGTGCTAAAAGCATTACATTATTTATCGCACTACATTCCCCCCCCATATTAACATTCAATAGAAACACCAAGGGGGAACAGGGGGATCACATCACACAACAGGGAAGAGAAAAAAAAGAAAAATAGAAATAATAAGAAAGACAGAAAAAAAGACAGCAACAAAACGCACAAAAAAAAAGAGGGGGCAGCTCCACTGTGTGTGTGTGTGTGTGTGTGTGTGTGTGTGTGTGTGTGTGTGCGTACGCGTGCGTGCGTGCATGCATATCCATCTACAGTATGCACTTATTAGAAAGTTTAATTATTCTTCTAACTGTATGCTCTGGATACAATTTATTCCATTTTTCTATTTGATTACTGTTAGAATGAGTTTTTCCATTCCCAGTGTTTGTTCTATTGTCTTGTACCATGCTTGAAGATCTGGAGATTTGGCTTGTTACCAAAGCCTGGTCACTTGCTTCAGTGCCCGTTAAGCTGAACATTTTAAATATGTATCTGTACCTAGCGTTGATCTTGTATTAATACCCAAAAGATTTCCAGGTGTGAGTGGAACTGTAATGTCAAGTAAATGTTTAATATCGCTCATTACCTTTTGCCAGAACACCTGAATTACTGAGCAAGTAAAAAATATGTGCGTCCGCATAAACCCACAGACAGTAGCTAACATAAGAGCATTTTGGGAAGAAGGGACCTGGTCTTCAGCTTTTCAGAGGATGAATGGAGCAAAATTGTGAGACTGGTGTATGTTTCTTCACCATGCTCCAGACACGGCTTGCATTTCTCCAGGGTGAAACTTGCAAAACTGTTCCCCTCTCTAGAATCCATCCAGTCACAGCCCTATTTGGGACCAAGCCTGTTGACTCCCACTCCCGATGGTCAGGAAGATCTCACACAGTGGTGACATTAACAACTTTACTAGCCCGACGCCTTATCCTGCTGAATTGGAAAGGCCTAAAATCTCCATCCCACACCAGGTGGCTTAAAGACGTCATCACTCAGAGAGTGAGAGAATTCTATTCTACCTGGGGTTCTTTCATGGACTATTTTGATGAGGTTTCTGCAGTAGACTGGGAAGAGGAGTAGTGCTACCTTGAGGATAACTAAATCACTTACCTGTATGTAATTATTTCTTTTTTTATTTAACTTTTTCATTTTATATTTTTATTTTAAACTTTTTTTCTTTTTTTCCTTTTTATTTGTTTTTTTTCTTTCCTTTTTTTTCTTTACTTATGCTTCTTTATGTATCATTTTGTCTGTGTGTAGGATATACCCTACCTTCTCTTTTTGTTTGTGGGCGGCAAAATGTAGGCTCACTTTACTCCAAATGTATACTTGTACGGATAGGTTATGAGGAGGGTGGGGAGTGGGTAGAAGACGTTTGTGTAGATAATGTATATTGTGCTGTATATTTGTGTATTCATGTACATGGCAGCACTGTTGCGCTATGTACAAGTGTATAGAAAACGTGTGAAAAGAAAAAAATAAAATATATATATATATATGATTTGCTTTTTTCTCACCGCATCCTCTCCAGCGGCTTGTTCCCTCTTTTGCTGTTTGTTTTACATCTAGCTGGAGTAATGAAATATCTTTGGATTCTCTTCACTCTTCATCTGGAATGTCTATACATAACTCTTTCCCCCATTGTGTCTTTTTCTTAATTTCCATAGCTGTTGCATTTTGCAGGATTGAATAGATACTTGCTAATTTTAGGGTGCTTTTAATTCTATTTTCTGCTATGAATTTTAATATATAGTTGTCTAGCTCCCCCTCTTTATTCTGTTTAACATAACTCCTTACTTGCAAGTATTTAAAAAACTGTTTTTGTTCTAAATATCTAGTCACCAGCGTTTCATATGATTCTATGGAGTTATTATTGAATAGTTGTGAGTATAATGTTAACCCCTTACTTACCCAGCATTCTAAAATCTTGTCTGTTCTATGTGGTTGGATGTCTGAGTCATGTACCATTTCTCTAAGGAGAATGCTCTCCCTCTGCACTTTCAAGTTTTTACACCTCGCTGTTTTGACGTCTCTTCTTGTTTAAAGAGATGGATCCTCCACTTGGTCTTCTTCAATTCAATTCAAACAACTTAATTCATCCCTACGGGGCAATTCAATTTTGCAGTCAACCAGTCACATAAAAAAAAAACAGAGCAGAGTAAACACCATCGCAATCAATATGTCAGTAGCAGCAGGTCAACAAATGGGTAACCCAGGCAAGAGCAGCAAAGCACACACTGGTTGCCAAAGAATTACAAGCTCTGGATGTTACAAGTTGCCGCCATCAGCAGCATGTAAGGGCCTATAATGGCAGCAGGAATGAAGGAATTCAACTATCTGTTGGTCTGCAGTGCCGACAACTGCAGCAACTGGTAAATATGTTTAATGAAATTGGGAAATACGGTGTGCCTGCCTCTGTCTGTTAAATACAAGGCTACAGCAAGCAGCCGGTCAACTTAACTAAGCATAAAGGCTGGAAACAGGGAGAAACTGCTCTCCTGGCTTTGTCATGCCATAGGACTATTACTTGGCACTGTTGCAGTTGCCAGGCATCCAGTGGAGACTCCAGGAAGTCTCCCCCTTCCCAAAACGTTGAATTGTCGGTTTTGTTGGACTTATTGACCAAGCTAGTGAGCTTGCTAATTGACAGTTAACAAACTAGCTAGCTCCTCAGTTACTCTTCATTTAATGAAAGAAGCTTGACAAGCTATTGCAGCGGTGAGCCAGTAGTTTGCCAACTACTTCCTACGAGTAGTCCCCACATGAACTTCAAAGCAGGTGACACACTAAAACCGGAGATAAACTTGCTTTTAGCTACTAGTGAGCATGATGGCTGCCTCGCATATCCTGCGTCCGTATGGAGCGTTGGTTATGCACATCCGTAGAAATCGACACTATGCGTCCGCAATACGCACATAAATGTTGGGGGCAGTATGGTGATGTGACAGGGTCAGGGGTCAGTAGGCAAGTCAGCAGCGTCAGCAACAATGGCGGAAAGTTTTGAAAGCGAGCTAATAGACCGATGTGTCATCGCTGCTGCACAGTGACAAATATGCTTCCAGAAGCTCTATACGGTCTGAGTTATCTGGTGTGCTCTCTAGTGGAATCCTCCAGCAACCCGCATAGTACATAGGCAAGTATGTAAACAACTCCATTCACGACGCATCTGGTTATAATGCAAGTATATTTCCAGCCTTACACATACCTGTACGGTGATAAATCTACCACATAGAAGCGGCTTCAGTAAAAGGGAACAAGTGTCAATGCAGCCAGTCATGAAATGAAATTCAGACACCATGATAAAATACACAACCCAGATAGATTCTTGTTCCTCTTGTGTAGGTGCAGATCCCCTGGCCCCCTCTGCTACTGTATCTGGGTCAGGGTGATGGACAGAGGAGCAGAGTGACTCACAAGTGTTCTTGGTGCTTGTGTGTAAATGTATGAATCTCTGTAACTGTCCACTTCTGGCCTGGCAGGCTGGACAGAGCTCAGCGCTCCTGTGATACACTTCTAGTAGAATACAAGGCTTTTCAACAGTCCAGGATGTGTGGCATGTCTGCAGAAATCCAGCAGGATTTTAGATGCAAACTGTGTGTCTGAATCCATTGTTTGTAAAGATTCACAACATAGTCCTCAAGCCCCTTGGCTTATGGATGAAAAGAAAATGATGGGCAAAATGTCCAGGAGCCAGTGCTCATCATTACCACAATGATGTGCTGCTGTGACAGAAATCAGCAAATGCTTATGAATAGTTGGAATGATTGCCTTTAGCAATGGTGATAACGTCACACCAAAATGAAAGAAAACCACAGCTGCTTCCCTCATCACTTTAGGACCTACAAATCACTATGAAAGCATACGAAAACAATTCCCAAAGCTGTTTAAATATCAACTTTTGCATTTTTTTTCTGTGGTGTGTTGAAGGGGAACTCTGCCTCCTGCACATTCACATCTAGCAAACTCTTGCTGAGTTTTTCAAGGGTTTAAAGTAACACATCATCCAAAATCTGTTTGAGTATGAAACACTCAACCCTGTAGGCTTGAAAGAGATTTATTTTGTGGACAACAATGACTGTGGTCAGCTTAGATTAAGTGTACAATGGACTGCAACTGTCAAGGCTTTTTTTCATGGTTTTCAAGCCCATAGAAACTTTTTAAACCCTCACATGCATTTTGTGATTTTTGTAATAACAAGTCAAGGGAGGAAACTTTCATTTGGTTTTAAATCTGTCACACAAGGCTAATGTTTCATTTATAGAGGATGTACTTGTTTGGCATTTTTATGTGACATACCTGAGCCTAAACTACAATAATAATTCAAACCAATGAATGTTAAAATGTTGACAAAAAAACACTGGTGCTATGATGCGTGCAAGCCAATGCACCTGCTTGCAATCATCATTGGACCACGCATAAAGATTGTCATGAATCCAAGCTGACTTCAGCTGGTGTTCTCTGTTAATGAGAAAACATTTCACAGCAACACCTATGGGAGTGAGTGTTTTGGTGAGATTAGGGGTGAAATATTATTTTAAAATCCTTAAAATAAACAGCGGACAATTGACAGAGGGGGTTGCGGAGGAGGCAGAGTGCACTATGTGCTCTGTGTAGTACCATCATCATCATCATCATTGGGCCTTCTTCAGATGACAACAGGTGAGAACGTTTGAATTTTCCAAATGATTTCCAAATGATTCTTTTCCTTGGGCATGAAGCAAAAAAATTCTGGTAGTAATTTGTGTCCCCATGTGGCGATACCATACACTATCAAAATGAATTGTGTGAGTGTGTGCATCCAGAAAAAAAACCTTATTTAGCAGCATTTCACACAATGATGATATAGAGTCATTACCGTGATATTCAGCTTATTGTGAATACTAAATATATTGACACTAACTGTGTTTCAGTGATTCCCGTGCGCTCAGTCCTCTCACCTTTGAGCTCTCTTCTCCTGTCCTCGTTCTCTTTCTCCTCTTCTGTCTTTTGTTCCTGGTTCCAGCTTATCCTTGTGAGTCATCTGAATCAGAGATTATGCTCTCTTTCTCTCCCTCTCTCTCTCACTGCATTATTGATCAGAGCAATCTAAGCAGACTCAACCTTGTTACAGTGGTAGCACACACACACACACACACACACACACACACACACACACACGCACACACACACACACACACACACACACACACACACACACACACACACGCACACACACACACACACACACACACACACACACACACACACACACACACACCTCCACTGAAGACCATTAACTGAGCCAAGAAAGGCAAAAAGGTGTAAAAGGTTCTCCGTGTACAGTGTAACACCATCCCACCATGTCATGTGTGTGTAGGTGTGTAGATGTGTGTGTTTGTGCAGCAGCAGGAAACTACGCCTGACTGATGTCTATAATTCAACACTATATTACATCCAGACCACTATATTACATCCAGGTCTGCTTCAAACATTTTCTGAAGGCAAGAAAATCTATTTCATTGTCCTTAGTTGTAATGAAATGGTTGAAAGTGTATTTTATTTCAAGGGACCAGTGAACAGCGCTTCACTGTGACAGTATGTAGGTATGGGCACTGGTATATCAGCCCAGTCGCATGGCAGTTCGTGAAATGGTTACGTTATTGAATCTATTGATTCGTGAACAGGACAAGATTATGTCGTTGTTTTCGTGTGGTGATTACGAATTTTAATTTAATGTATTTAAATGGGAAGCATGTTTCGTAATCACAGCACGACAACGGTAGGGAGTAGTATGAAAAGCAGAAAATCCGCGTAGGGAGGTTGGTCGGGGTGGTGGATGGGTCAAACAATACAGGACTTTCACCCGGTGGTAGCACACACACAGACCGGGTTGGGTGTATTCAACCCGTTCTCATTCCCAACTTGTCAAATACGGCAGCTTGGTCAGTGGCCCTACGTGTCAAACCCCTGCAGCGTCAGTTTTGCACGTGCAGGGCTTCCTCCAGTGGTTGTAGTAATCATAACGGGAGTAGTCTGGATCCACGACTGTTCCTTTACTGGTTAATCACCAGTAAATAAGCACTGCTGGATGTTCCGCCGGATGTCCCTCGCCTTGCAGAACTCTGTGCGTTTGGGGAAACGACAACCTTTGAGCTAGCAAGCTATATGCTGAAAATGTCAAGTTTTGAAGACAATTTGCATTGTGCAACAAGGCAGGCCTGCTTGGTTCTTTCGGGGAATGATTGTAAAGATTTACAAAGAATATGTTTACGGCATTTACTCTCTAACTGGGACGTTTTAGTACCGATTGGTGGGGATTTGCTGCGGACAAAATACACACAGCGATACACTGGTAAGAGCAAATTATGTTTAACCATGTATCCAGCTAATTTAAATAGCTCACAGTTAACTTCACTTAACATTGTATGTGGTATTCTTTCTTTTGCGGGGTGCAAATGTTCCACCAAAACAAGTTCCTTCTTGAGTCCATTTTGCAGAGCCACCGTGTTTGCAACCGGAGCTTAGCGCCAACCAAGGCGATTGTGATTGCTTTAAAGAAATGTAAACAACTCAGCAGCAATTAAAACAATTATTAAACAAAAATTAAAATTAAAACAGCAATTAAAACACACACACACACACACACACACACACACAAACACTTTGTGTGTGTGTGTGTGTGTGTGTTTTAATTGCTGTAATGCTTCTTCGTTACAAGCTACAGTGGAGGGACTCCTGCCAGTGTGGTAGGAGGTGGTTGGCGTCAGGAACAATATGATCACAGATACCATGCTCGCTTTGCTTGTTAATCACTACCAATCAAAAAAACATCAGTCACACATAAAATTACGTGATCATAAACATGCGGTCACAGTTCCACATGTAACATGAGGAATAGAACATCTAGATTGAAATTCTTCTGGCTCACAAATGCTTTATGCTGGATTTTATGCAATTCAGCGTGTCGGATTGGCTCACTTGTGACCACTGAAAATTCCTCATACCCTCATCAATGCTAAAATATATTTAATGTGTAATAAGACTATAAGGTTATGAAGACATCAAACACTAAGCCCTCCTGCACACTGCCTGCGTGGCGTGAGCGTGGCATTTCTGTTGTGTGTCAGATGTGTGGCGGCTGCGTGGCGTTTTCTATGTCTTTGCACACCAGAAACGTGTCTGACGCGGCGCTGCTGCTACTAGCCTTGTCTGTACACATGTATGTTTCCCATTGATAAAATAATATATACTGATTTGATTACGGCGAAGACAACGTCGACAGTATTGACGGCAAAATAGGCTACAGAATATTTCGTTCTGTATTGACAGGTGCAATATTTGAAAATCGCTAATTATTTATTATTATTTTTTTTTAATTACATTTATATCTGCATTTATGTCAAAACCTAGAGACTTTCAAACATCAAAATGTCATTTAAACGCTTCCAACATGCTTGTGTGTCGCGTGAAAAATAGGCGTCTGTCCTATTTCTAGCATGCACGTGTTTTCGGCAAGCTCTAACCTGTTTACATGGGAGCTGGAAAAAAACTGGACACACCACGCAGCTGACACGCTCACGCCATGCAGGCAGTGTTCAGGAGCCCTAAGGTCTATGTGGTGATAGCAAAGCCCTGGGAGTGGATCTGTGGCGACAGGATGATAATATTACTGTGATAATACATCTCGGAGTCAACACTGACATGTGGATAGCAAAACAAATGGGCACAGAAGGTCAGAGTAGTACAACAAAACACACACAGGATGCAAGAAAAATGACATTTGGCCATAAAGGCTATCTGGACCTAAAGGGTGTGTGATAGGAACATAAGGTCATTGTCCCGCAGTGGCTTTCTGAGGTCAGATGGATGAGTGTGCGTAGTGTGTATGTGTATGATGTAAACCTCTGCTTTGGTATCATAACAAGACACAAACCTTTCAGTATGAACAAAATAATCCATATATTGTTGTCAAAAAGCAATTCTTCACATACAGTATGTGTTCCCTTAAACGACCTCAAATCTGCATCTGCATCTCACAATTTAAGTCATCAATGATTCACATCAGCCCTAAGAAGGTGGGTAAACTGACTTTGTGCATGCTTGACTTTGTAATTACGGTGCGTGTCTGGATTCATAATTCAACAGAGAGTTCTTCAGTGATGATGTCCTTACCCAGACAAAAGCACAGATGAGGGGGAGAAGTTTTCTTCAGAGTTGTCCCTATAACTAAACCCCCTCATCCAGCCGTCCACACAATTACACATCCCTCTCCCTTTTGTTTCTTTATTCCCTTCTCCCTACAGTACAGCGTCTCTTTCATCTTTCTTTCATCTTCCTCTCACCCATTGCCTTAATTCTGTTTTCATCTGCCTCTCTTTCACAGCAGACCCTGTCTCATCGCAGAGTTTCTCCCCCCTCCATCATCTTTCTGGATCCTCTGTCTCACTCCTCCTCTCTAGGTGCCTCTCTCCCTACTGTCAGCCCCTCACCCACTCTTACTTTTCTCTCTGGCTCTTTCTTCGATCTTCTTTCTCTATAGGGGGCTCAAGGCTGCCAGTCTGTCTTGCTCGTGAGTGCACACACACACATACACACATGGCCAAGCATGAACGCTCAACACACACACCCGCACACACACGCGCACACACCCGCACACACACGCGCGCACACACACACACACACACACACCTCCCCAGGATGCGTTGGACATGGCTCTGTCCTGCTGTGGTACCGATCTGCTCACCAAGGTGAGGGGGCGTCTGTCCATGTTTTATCACTCTGCCCACTCAGCTGTGAGGGTGAATTTCTGGTTATCTGGCAACCCACTGTTGACCTGGGATGCCAGTTTGGGTGTGGTCATTACCGTGAGTGTAAATAATATGAGAGATTAAGTTGATGGTTTGTAATGCAAAAAATGTGTTAACCAATAATTCTCAGCAACGGGTTATAATCGTAGCAGATTTTTACCATGATCGCCGTGTTAGTTTGGCATTTGAGAATGCTAATTGGGAATGGAGATGGGAATTTAATTAGTTTTGCAGGTTTTTACTTGTTAACCAAAATATTGGACAATTTTAAAGATGGAGTTATAAAAAAGTTAAGGGATGGCCAAAGTTATTACAATCCATGCTAAGAGGAATATGAATATGTGTACCACATGTTATGGCTATCCATCCAATTAGTTATTGAGACATTTCACTGAAAACCACAAATTTGTCTTTGACGGGGCAAGCTCAAATGACAAAAATACATTTAAGAACATAAATATACATATAGAAACAGTGTAATAACATTGACTGTACAAACGTGAAAAATGCAAAAACAGTGCAAGAAGAAGAAGAAGCTGTTGATGTTGTCTGTGAATGGCGAGTGAGTGTGGTGATGGCAGTGGGGATGAAGGATTTTTTTCTCTTTTTAATGGGAAATTCATCCTCTTGTGATCATGAATGTATGTTCAAAGTTTCAAAGTAATCCATATGTTGAGATCCAATAGCTGTTGAGATATTTCAGTCTGGAACTGGAAGTGGTGGACCGATTGACAGACCAACATTGCATTCCCTATAGGCTAAAAACTGTCCATAATAGCTCAATGTGTTTTGGAAAAATGGTGGTTGTCCATGCAATGGAGAGGAGGTCCAGAGAAGGTTGGTCTGAATTGTCTATGAAAAAAAGAGGGAAAGCTACCAACAGAAATCTGCAATTTTAGGAAGGTCACAAACTTCAGCTCATCAGTTCCCATCTACCTTCAAGTAGAGCAAATTGCCGCATTCAATATTAAATCAAGAATGTGAATCACGAGTCAAACTTTATCCTGCACTGCACAACAAATCTGGTGAAAAAGTTAGCAAGGATTAACATCGCTGAATATCTCAACATCAAAGTTAAAACGAACCCTCTGTGTTTTTCACCACTTGTTTGCATTTAGGCAAATCTGCATCATAGGAATTCATAGCTACTAAGCAGTAGCTGTTCATTAATCACTGGGTTACTTTTTCCAGTGCGTTTATGATGCTGGCATGTTTTTAGTTAGTTCTGACTCTGAAAAGATGTGATGCAACATTTGGGCAAACTGTCAATAGAAATAAATATTACTGCAGAAATTTGGATGCTGTTTGTATCAGTTTATAGCACCTTGTCTGTTCATTAGGGGTGGGAGAAAAATATCGATACGGCAATATATCGTTGTCCTCGTGCGATATGAGAATCGAAACGCTGGCGCCAAACATCGATTTTTTAATGAATCAAATAAGGCGCTCTAAATAGATTTCCCTACTTCCAGCATCACTACTTCATGGCTCCTCGAGGTGGTGCTCAACACATGAATGTGGGGAACTTGAACAGAAGTTAACTAGCCGAAGAGGAAGAGGATTTCAACAGATGCCCCAGCCATGCTTAAGTCCAACGTCTGGACCCTTTTCACAGGCATTTTCTATTCACAGTCAGATCAATATCGTGATGTACCATTATAGGATTGTCTCGCAATATATTGATTGTCACAGAATTGTTGTATTGTGATATTATTGGAATCGTGAGCCATGTATCGTGTATCGAATCGTGAGGTACTATGTAATTTCCACCCCTACAGTTTATATCAGTATAATGTAAGATAGTAAATAACATGTATCCTGAATAATCAAACCCTGAAAGACTACCCTAAAGTCAAAATAATACATTTATTCAACACGGGTTTATGCCTCATTATTAAAACGCCCTCCTTCTAATACCACATGATGTGCTGACAGCATCCTCCCATTTGAAAGGTGCGAGCGTAGCTGTGCAGGCAGTGTTTAAGTGTGTGTGTGTGTGTGTGTGTGTTAGCCTAGAAATCTAGACGCACCCTAGCGGCAGCAAATGTAATTTGCAGCCAGGGGGTCTAGCAACTCTCCGTTGGCTTGTGAGCTGGAAGAACCAAACTCTAGCCGGGCCAGTCACATTGTGTATAGAGTTGGTGGGCGGGCTTAACATAATGACGGCAGAGTTATGACGGTTCCGCATGAATTCCCTTCTACTTACAAAGACAATGGCTGCTGCTGGGGAACAGCGGTCTTTCGAATCGGCTTTGGCCGCGACTCTGGAAGACTTGGAGTTAAGCTTTTCTTTGAGAAAAGAACAAAGAACGGCACTGAAGTCATTCTTAAAAAAGGAAGATGTATTCGGAGTTTTGCCGACCAGATACGTTTAATCTATCAACTAGCGTTGCTCTGGTTGGTTGTAGCGCTATACTATTGCGTGCAGAGGGAATTTGAAAGACAACCGTTTATCCCGCCCCTCGGATTGAGCCCTGTCAATAGTGTTCCCAGACCCAACATCTTGATGTGGGTCTGGCTTGTCAGGCTATGTGTGTGTCTTATTGCTGACAGTTTTTGTCTTCACAATACACAATGTGCTTTAAAAGCTGTACACAAAGCGACACAGGCTCTGTTAGAATCAACCCGGCCAATGAAAAGACATTTAAGCCTTCACAAAGCTGCTGTGTTTAACTGTGTTTGTTCAAGTGCTCCCAATCACACCTCATTAGGGATGACTGATTGCCTCTTGTTTATTGTCTCGAGGATAATAACTCTCAAATTATCAAGGACTTAAATTGAACTCAAATTCAATACTTAATTTATCCAATCATTCACTATGAACTATTCAAAATCATCGCTTGCAGGGTTTTTTTCTTCATTCCCCATCTCCCACCGAACTCAACTGATTTTGCGGCCTTTACTTTCATTATTATCTTTTTGTTCAGGCACCACTTAGGACGCCACTCACTGATTATGGCCTCTCAGTTTCCATAGTGATGCTGAAATGAATTATGGTCATAAATGGGAAAGAGGAGAGAAGGAAGTATGGCACTTCAGTCCCACTCTGCCCTGTACTTGTAAATGCTCACTTTAGCCCAATCATTGCCACACTCCACTGGCCTTCAAGGAATTAGCCCGCAGAACCTTTTCTGCATGTACATACATATCATCAACCAATACCATTATTCTTGTGCTGGAAGGTGCTGGAAGGCAGAATTTGATTGAAATTATGAGGGATAAATGACTGAAACATGGTGTAGACATCAATGCCATCCGCTTGTTAGAGTGTCTTGATGGATGTACCCATTTGATCTGAACCAAAAGGAACATGGTTTACAAATCATTAGGACCATGTTTGAACTTTCCAGTCTCTCGTCGTTCTTGTAAAAATGATGTAATAAGATGCAATAAAGTCCTATTAAGGTAATTCTGCTGTAAGCCCTCTAGAAATTTCAGTAACTGTAATATTTGCAAAAGAGATTTTAGCCTCTTCTAAAGGTTATTTCAAGACATTTGCAAGTAACAAGGTTATCTGTATTGTTGGAAGATAAAATACTTGGTTTTGTCATTTTTGTTTTGCAGTGCATTTCAAACAGTCTTCTTCAGGACTATCTAAAAAGGTTACTTGTGGAAAACCATGTACATAGTTAACATTTCAACTACAATGGGTTTTTTAATCTTAAAGGTGCTCTAAGCGATGTCACGCGTTTTTTAGGCTACAACATTTTTTGTCACATACAGCAAACATCTCCTCATTATCCGCTAGCTGCCTGTCCCCTGAACACACTGTAAAAAAAAACGCGGTCTCTGTAGACAACCCAGGCTCCACAAACGGCAACAAAAACAAACTGCGCCAACCTGCACCACCAAACATAACAAACAGTGTTCCAGCGTTCCAGACAAGAAACAACATGAAGGATTTTGGGGGTGGGGGTTGGGGGGTTAGTGCAAGGAAGCATGGAAGGGAGGGGGAGGGGACGGGATGAGGAGGAGGAAGGGGTGAGCTAGCCTCCGTTTTGTTTAAAATACTCCGAACGTCAACAAGAAGTAATGTCAACCAACATCGCTTAGAACACCTTTAAAATTGTCAAAAATTCCAGTGTTATGTTGCCTCATCATAGCTGGGTTTGGACCTCTAAATATATCAAACTTGCCATTTTTGGGGGGTATTTCAGTATTAGGCATTAGAATGCAATTTATGCTTTAGTATCCAAAATATTAAAGGAGAATTCCGGCCAATTTTTACGTTAATCTTGATCGCTATTGCTACGCGAGTACTTTCGATAGAAAAAACCCCGACCCGAATCAGTGCAGGTAACACGGAGAAGCTGCAGCTACGTACTACAAGCGTCCCCTGAGCTAAAACAGCAGTGGTTGGGGCAAGTTTTAGAGTGCCTTTGTGCCTCTTACCAGACACAATGAATATGTCTGTGCCACATGAACAGGGCCCTTACGTGTCAACAAGATGCGTTTTCAACTCAGACAGTGTTTAAATTCACCTACCCTGGTCTTGATCCTGCCCGGTAGCTAGCTTGCCCTGCTAGCTGATAGCAGTTAGCCGTTAGCTGCTAGCTGCTGTCCGGTGAGTGTATTCAGACAGGCTTCTGTGATAATCATCCCAATAACAATCCACGGAGCGGCAGTGGTGTGGCTATGTCCTCCAGAGGACAGGTCATATCACGTCTTGAAGTTTATTCCCCCTAAAAAAAACAGTAGTGCGGTAGTAGCTGTTAGCTGCTAGCTGCCCTCCGGTGAGTGTGTATCTAATAATATATAATCTAGTAAATAATCTAAACGTCTCGCTGCGAAGGCATGATCTGTCCTATGCAGGACATCCACCAGACCACCGCTGCTCCATGGATTGTTATTGGGATGATTATCACAGAAGCCTGTCTGAATACACTCACCGGAGGGCAGCTAGCAGCCAATGGCTATCAGCTAGCAGGGCAAGCTAGCTACCGGCAGGATCGAGACAGGGACCAGGGTAGGTGAATTTAAACAATGTCTGAGTTGAAAATGCATCTTGTTGACACGTAAGGGCCCTGTTCATGTGGCACAGACATATTAGTTGCATTTTGTGGCTGTTAAGAGGCACAAAGGCACTCTAAAACTTGCCCCGACAACTGCCGTTTTAGCTCAGGGGACGCTTGTACATGTAGCTGCAATTCCTCCGTGTTACCTGCACTGATTCGGGTCGGGGTTTTCGGGTCGAAAGTACTCGCGTTGGCCGGAATTCTCCTTTAAGTTGTAGGCTACATAAAACTGATAATTTATTTTTCTTATTCTGATTGTGTTGATGGTACTTGTGTTTTATTTTACAGTAAATAAACAAAAATCTACCAGCCCGTTTGATGGTAGATAACCCAACCATTCATAAGACACTGATTTCTTTGGCCTTTACTCTAAGCCTTTAACATTACCATTTCAAGCAACTCTCAATTGGCATTTAGTTTTAATATTTAATTAGGTTATTACTCATAGTTACTTAATGACCTTTTACCCTTTTCACTTCTGCTAAATTTAAGAACAGTCAGAGGACTTGACTCACATTACTGTAGGCTGTTGGTGGTCCCATCTCCACCAACAATGAGTAAATGGGAAGTTGAGTCACATGTCCGCCCATGTTTTGGGTGTCAGTGTCGCAGACAATCGGCCACTCGGGTTACTTATGCACAGAGCAGTCATGCTGCAGTGCAGTGTCAGGTTGCACAGGGATGATTTCACCACTTCAGTGAGTAGTTTTATAAAGCTGGGAGCATAAGTGGGAGCGGGATGGTTGGGCGAATGAGGGACGAGGATGGTTTGGATTCGAGGGAAGGGAAAGGTTGGATGACTAATGAGGATCCGGGATTGGGGGGGTTTGAGTGTGACATATGGTAGTGGGGTGACTTCCTCAGCTGGACGTATTTGACCAGCAGCTCTCCTACTGAGAGCAAACCCAGTGTGTGTGTTTGGTTTGTGTGCTCATGCACCGTGAAAAATGCCCCCATCTGCAATCCACACTTCTATTGTAGGGGCAGATAAAGGTCACACCAGGACTATTGCCTCTATATGTGTGTGTGTGTGTGTGTGTGTGTGTGTGTGTGTGTTTTCCCCCTTTGTCCCCATTTTGACAGAGCAGGTAGCGGAGCTAAAGCACTCACTAGCTCATCATTACAGTCTCTATAAACACAGCTCAGACCTTGAAAAGTAGCCTTCTGTGAGCGTAAATGCTGAACGATGACAGCGCAGAGTGAATTGATGTCTATTTTGTCCTATTTTACAGCACTCTGGAGCGAGAGAAAAAGAAAAAGGGGGAAAAAGCTCTGGAGATGTCTATTTTCTCTGCTTTCAGTGTGGCCAAAGCATGTGAGAGAATTGAAACAAAGGGAAGTCAGCAGTAAAAAGAAATGATAGAACAAGGACAGATAAAACAAAAAGGAGGGAGGGAAAAAATGACGTACAAAAACAACTGAGAACGTGTTTGTGCACCTGCTGTGTGGAACGAGCTGAGACAGGGATTAAAATATGGACAGAGTGAGAAGATTGCTCATACCAAGACACACTCCTGCTCTGTCATCTTGATCTAGGCTAGCCTCTTCCCTATTTTGTCTTCCTTTGTGTCCTTGTAGTTTGGTTTCTGTGTCCACGTCATCCTCCTGTGATTATTGTGACACAACGCAGTCCAGATGGACGAGCATCGCTCATCTCTCTTGTGTGTGTTGTTCTACGTCTGTTGCCGCACGTGTGGGTGGAGGAACATGTGTGCTCCCTTATATCCATGTGCGTATGTGTGAGCAATCTCTCTGCTATATGCATAGGTGTGAATGTTTGTGGTGGGTTGGGATCACACTTAATTACACTGCATGCACACATGCATGTGTTCCTAATAACTCATTTCATATTCGATCGTCTGTAACCACAGCAGCCTGCTCCACATGTATTATTTTCAACTGTACATTATTACATATATTCCATAAGGGTTGAAAAATAAAATGTCTTTTTAAGCTTACATTGTCCACATTCAAAATTTGAGGTCAAAAGAAACATTTAGTCATGCATCAAGCTCTATATCACTATGCAATACTACACTACACTAACTGCATATTCTTGAATAGAGGTGGGGGCCTTTATTTACATCAACTAAAGAGAGAACCAGGCTTTTATTTGTGAAATTTAATTGGCATGCCTTTATTTCTAATTTTTCAATTTTATAATTAAATGTGGTCCTGCCCTGCAGTACCTCTCTCGACTATCCCCCTCACCTGAGCAACTAAACTGCATACGTCTTGAGGGAAACATATTTTGTCCCGGATTACCTTTGTTTTTTACATTTAATCGGGGAGAAAATATGTTTCCCTAAAATGTAATTGGGAATACAGTTTAGTTGTCTGGAAATGTCATCAGCCTCCCAGTTTCGCTCATTCCCCGCCAGATCGTCTAGTGTGCATCCGCCAAAGGTTTCCAGCCATCTGATTAGCTGTCTGCCTGGGAACTTTAGATTCCCCTGCCTGCTCCTTGTTGGATTTGTTCGCCTGTTATGCTTGACCTCCAGGTTTTGACCCTTGCCTGCCTATCGACCTAAGTAAACTGAACTTTCACTGATTGCTCTCCCTGTCCTGCTTTCGGGTTCTTGTCTGCGTTTTGTCCAGAGCCTTTACAGGTTCAGTGAAATATGATAAATCATCATTACTCTTTTGCATGGTCGTATTTACAGTTAAGTACATGAGTCAGCAGTTCTTGAACTAGGTGTGAGGAGGCCAAAACAAAACAATCTGACGTGCTAGTATTTCAGGACAGGACAGTGTGAGGTCATAAACCAGATCACTTATTCCTCGCCACTGTCGCATTTACGCACTTATGTATGCTCTTGGGGGAATCACTGGAATTGTTGGGTCTTTGTAAATTATAGAGTGTGGTCTAGACTTACTCTATCTGGAAAGTGTCCTGAGATAACTCTTGTTATGATTTGATACTATAAATAAAATTTAATTGAATTGAATTATAGAAACATGGACATGATGAAAAGGACTACTTACTGGCTTCTCTTCCAAAATAAAAGTAACATACAGTACATTACAACAATACTCTTATAATTTCTTCATTTTATTTTATTGTCTTGAAAAAGAAAATATCACTTCATGGTGCAAGTTTAAAATTGCACAACCCTGACTATGACTGACTCTTTTGCAGAATCTAATCATTTCGTCCAGGCTTACTGACAAAAGAGTCTGTTGTCCACTGCATGATCATGTCTGTTCATGGCCAACTTCATGTGTCAGTCAGTGAATGTTTGACCCAGTTCCAGTTTTACGTTTGAGTGAGCCACGATATAAATTTGAATTTATTGATATATATGTTATTTATTTGAGACAGCAAAAAAATGTTAAGAAAACCAAGTTAGCCTTAGTTCAGTTGAGCTCTAAGTACGTGATATGTGGCTTGTGCTTTCAGACTTCAGTCTTAAAATATTAATGCAGCAGCTCTAATTACAAAAATCAATAATTTGAAAATTCTGGAGTATGGTTTTAACAAGAAAAGACAAAGATCACAGGGTGAGAAAAATAAATATATTAAGTATGGAAAGTGTCCGTCTTTGATTTACCTCTGTCTGTTTTTCTCTCTCGTTCCTCTTCTTGTTCCTCACTCTCCCTCGCTCTCCTTTACTTTCCCAGTTCAAAGTGAATCCTAAGAACCATGCCTCAGCAGTGTCTATCTGGGTTTGTTTGATCTGTGTTACACACACACACACACACACACACACACACACACACACACACACACACACACACACACACACACACTTTATATATATATATATATATATCCACCAGCTGAAGCGGACACCACTCAGAAGTACACACATCCACTCACAAACTTACAAAGACACACAGTACATTATTCATAGAGAGCAGAAAACACAGATATTACATTATTCATAGTTTGATGTGTCATTATGTAAGACTCTCTATCTGTCTTTCTCCCATTCTCTTTTTGTGTGCACACGTCTGCTGTTTTGCTTGTGCCTTGTCTTGTCCATGTGTCAGCCCATGTGACCCACCAAGCCCTCCACCTCATGCCTTTTCTGTTGCACATACAGTAAGCGCTTCATCACAATGCATCTGAATGGGCTTTGAATCTGGGTGCAGTGTGCCGTGCGTTAACGTGCCGAGCACGTGGACTCATGATGTTGTCCTTTGCTCGGCTATAATGCACGTGTGTGTGTTTGTGCATCTACAAATTCATTAAATAGGAAGTTGGCCTCATAATTAATTTCCTGTCTTAACGTCAGCAAGATGGATGAGGATGATTAGGTGCAACAGAGACAAATGCAACAAAGCAGATACCAGAGGATCTGGATTTCTTTTGCATAATTGCCTTCAGTAGATGGATCGCTGGGGGGGGGGAGACTTTTTCAGTTGATAAAAAAAGTTGTTTTCTATATAAAATGTGCTTGTTTTATAGTGATTACAACAAGCAAATGCTATGTACCATGAAATCATGCAAATGTAAAAAGAAATGTACACATTCCCATATGTGATGCTGTCATTTAAAGGCTGCTATTGCATAACATGTGGCACATACTGTAGGAAGGATGTGACACCATGTGCTCACAGTACGTATGACTCCGCCAATGTGCGTCATTTTGCATATAAACTAAATCGTGTGTACACTGAATGTTAACGCCAGTGTGCTTTGAGTTACTGTATTTAGGTTTGTTGACTCTCATCATGTTAACCCCCCCGTATTGCACAGTTTAGCCTTTCTGTCCAAAGCTGCTGGTGATCCTTACATGCAAACATGCACACAAACACTAATATAGGCACAAACACAACCACCTGTGTTTGCATACAGTATGCATGGCTGCAATGTTCACTGACAAACGCAGCAAAAATGCACATGGACAAACACATGCACAACACATGAAAGACCAAATGTTTCAAGAGAACAACAGTACTAGTAAACCAATACAAAACACTAGCACCATATACAGTGAAATGATTTGTTGACGCTTTGTGTGTTTTTATGTTTTCATCACTACGAGCAACCCCTTTCAAATTACACACACTTATTTGATCCACTGTCAATATAAAAAACATTGAAACTCCATTGTTGGGACCAGGTCATTTGTTAGTGATATTAAAGCTATAGTGCGTAGTTTCTGTCTCCCCCATGAGGAATTCTAAGTAATGACAACAACTATGTCGGCGCATCCACACGAAGCAACCCTTCGCACCCCCTCCACCCCTCCTCCACACAGCTGCTAGTAGCGTTTAACCGGTCAAATCAAGGAGGACACGAAGGAATAAAAAAAACATGATGTACTCTTCAGAAGAGGTAATTATCTTGTTAGTCTTATGTCCTCTTTGTCTTCAAAGCTGAATGCTGCTGTTTTTTTTTCATCACTCGAGCTTCTGCATCCGAAAGTCGCCGGACTATACCATTCTGTAAACATAGCCATACTAAGAAATACAGAGAGCTTTGTGGAGCTGATATGCTTAATTAGCTTTGTATCAACTTATTTGACAATGACTTGAATGTGACGTTCATTATTATAAAAAAGTTGCACACTATAGATGTTTGCAATGCACAATATACATTGAATGAATTAATGAATATGGTTCTCCGGGAACCATCACCTTATCGTGGTGGAGAGGTTTGTGTGTCCCTATGAACCTGAGGGCTGTGTTGTCTGGAGCTTTGTGCTCCTGGTAGGGTCTCCCAAGGCAAAGTGGTCTCAGGTGAGGGGCCAGACAAAGAATGGTTCAAAAATCCTATGAAACATCGAGGAAGGGATGAAGTGACCCTGCCCGGAGGAAGCCCGGGGCCCCCGTCTGGAGCCAGGCCCAGATGGAGGGCTCGTCAGCGAGCGTCTGGTGGCCGGGTTTGCCACGGAGCCCGGCCGGGCACAGCCTGAAAAAGCTACGTGGCGGACATCTCTCCATCCCATGGGCCCACCACCTGTGGGAGGAACCGCTGGGGTCGGGTGCGCTGCCACATGGGTGGCAGTGAAGGTCAGGGGCCTCGACGGACCAGACCCGGGCAGCAGAGGCTGGCTCTGGGGACGTGGAATGTCACCTCTCCGTGGGGGGAGGAGACGGAACTTGTGTGGGAGGTGGAGCGCTACCGGTTAGATCTGGTGGGGCTTACCTCTACGCACAGTCTTGGTTCTGGAATCATACTCCTGGATAGGGGTTGGACTCTTTTCTTCTCCGGAGTTGCCCAGGGTGTGAGGCGCCGGGCGGGTGTGGGGATACTCACAAGACCCCGGCTGAGCGCCGCTATGTTGGAGTTTAACCCGGTGGACGAGAGGGTCGCCTCCCTACGCCTGCAGGTTGTGGGGGGGAAAACTCTGACTGTTGTTTGTGCATATGCACCGAACAAGAGTTCGGAGTATTCGGCCTTCTTGGAGACCTTGAGTGGAGTCCTGCATGGGGCTCCAGTCGGGGACTCCATAGTTCTGCTGGGGGACTTCAACGCGCAGGTGGGTAATGATGGAGACACATGGAGAGGCGTGATTGGGAGGAACGGCCTCCCTGATCTAAACCAGAGTGGTTGTTTGTTGTTGGACTTCTGTGCTAGTCATGGATTGTCTATAACGAACACCATGTTCGAACATAGGGATGCTCATAAGTGTACTTGGTACCAGAGCACCCTAGGCCAAAGGTCAATGATCGATTTTATAATCGTTTCATCTGATCTGAGGCCGTATGTTTTGGACACTCGGGTGAAGAGAGGGGCGGAGCTTTCAACCGATCACCATTTGGTGGTGACTTGGGTCAGGGGGTGGGGGGAAGACTCTGGACAGACCTGGTAAGCCCAAACGGGTAGTGCGGGTAAATTGGGAACGTCTGAGGAGGCCCCTGTCCGACAGACTTTCAACTCACACCTCCGGCGGAGCTTTTCGTGCATCCCTGTGGAGGCTGGGGGCATTGAACCCGAGTGGACAATGTTCAAAGTTTCCATTGCTGAAGCTGCGGTGAGGAGCTGTGGTCTTAGGGTCTTAGGTGCCTCAATGGGTGGTAACCCACGAACACCGTGGTGGACACCGGTGGTCAGGGAAGCCGTCCGACTGAAGAAGGAGTCTTTCCGGGATATGTTATCCCAGACGACTCCGGAGGCAGTTGCAAGGCACCGAAGGGGCCCGAAGGGCTGCAGCCTCTGCCGTGAAAGAGGCAAAGCAGCGTGTGTGGGAGAAGTTTGGAGAAGACATGGAGAAGGACTTTCGGTCGGCACCAAGGTACTTCTGGAAAACCGTTCGCCACCTCAGGAGGGGGGAAGCGGGAACCATCCAAGCTGTGTACAGTAAGGATGGGACGCTGTTGACCTCAACTGAGGAGGTAATAGGGCGGTGGAAGGAGCACTTTGAGGAACTCCTAAATCCGACTAATACGCCGTCTATGGTAGAGGCAGAGCTGGAGGATGAGGGGGGATTGGCATCAATTTCCCTGGTGGAGGTTGCTGAGGAAGTTAAACAACTCCACAGTGGCAAAGCCCCAGGAATTGATGAGATCCGTCCAGAAATGCTTAAAGCTCTGGGTGTGGAGGGGGTTGTCTTGGTTGACACGCCTCTTCAACATTGCGTGGAAGTCTGGGACGGTGCCTAAGGAGTGGCAGACCGGGGTGGTGGTTCCCCTTTTTAAAAAGGGGGACCAGAGGGTGTGTGCCAATTACAGGGGTATCACACTTCTCAGCCTCCCCGGAAAAGTCTACTCCAAGGTGCTGGAAAGGAGGGTTCGGTCGATAGTCGAATCTCAGGTTGAAGAGGAACAATGCGGATTCCGTCCTGGTCGTGGAACAACTGACCAGATCTTTACTCTCGCAAGGATCCTGGAGGGAGCCTGGGAGTATGCCCAACCAGTCTACATGTGTTTTGTGGATCTGGAGAAGGCGTATGACCGGGTGCCCCGGGAGATACTGTGGGAGGTGCTGCGGGAGTACGGGTGAGGGGGTCCCTTCTCAGGGCCATCCAATCTCTGTACGACCAAAGTGAGAGCTGTGTCCGGGTTCTCGGCAGTAAGTCAGACTCGCTTTCAGGTGAGAGTTGGCCTCCGCCAGGGCTGCGCTTTGTCACCAATCCTGTTTGTAGTATTTATGGACAGGATATCGAGGCGTAGTCGGGGTGGAGAGGGGCTGCAGTTCGGTGGGCTGGGGATCTCGTCGCTGCTTTTTGCAGATGATGTGGTCCTGATGGCATCATCGGCCTGTGACCTTCAGCACTCACTGGATCGGTTCGCAGCCGAGTGTGAAGCGGCTGGGATGAGGATCAGCACCTCTAAATCGGAGGCCATGGTTCTCAGCAGGAAACCGATGGAGTGCCTTCTCCAGGTAGGGAATGAGTCCTTACCCCAAGTGAAGGAGTTCAAGTACCTTGGGGTCTTGTTCGCGAGTGAGGGGACAATGGAGCGGGAGATTGGTTGGAGAATCGGCACAGCAGGTGCGGTATTACATTCAATTTACCGTTGTACCGTTATGACGAAAAGAGAGCTGAGCCAGAAGGCAAAGCTCTCAATCTACCGGTCAGTTTTTTGTTCCTACCCTCACCTATGGTCATGAAGGCTGGGTCATGACCGAAAGAACAAGATCCAGGGTACAAGCGGTCGAAATGGGTTTCCTCAGGAGGGTAGCTGGCGTCTCCCTTAGAGATAGGGTGAGAAGCTCAGTTATCCGTGAGGAGCTCGGAGTAGAGCCACTGCTCCTTTGCGTCGAAAGGAGCCAGTTGAGGTGGTTCGGGCATCTGGTAAGGATGCCCCCTGGGCGCCTCCCTAGGGAGGTGTTTCAGGCACGTCCAGCTGGGAGGAGGCCTCGGGGGAGACCCAGGACTAGGTGGAGGGATTATATCTCTAACCTGGCCTGGGAACGCCTCGGGATCCCCCAGTCGGAGCTGGTTAATGTGGCCCGGGAAAGGGAAGTTTGGGGTCCCCTGCTGGAGCTGCTACCCCCGCGACCCGACCCCGGATAAGCGGATGAAGATGGATGGATGGATGGATGGTTGAATGATAGGAAGAGTTGTCCATGTGGAGCTGCAAATAGAATGCATTTGCTAAATTAGCATTAAGTAGGGTGCAGCTGCTTTGATGCATGTTTTATGTATTACTTATCAGCACGTCGGGTATAGCAGAGTTTTCATAACAACTTCTATATGATATGAATGTGGCATATTGTGCATCCAGGTTTGCAACCAGATACTTGCACAGGGGAGTTTGTGGCACACAACCACAGTAAATGGATGAACTGGTAGAAGGCCAAGCCTCAGCTCCGCTCAGCTAAGGAAACTACACACACTGAACTACACAGGTTACAGAATGAAGTGAATGAATGAGCCAAGTCAAGCACACACTTGACACATGCATTTGATTCAATTGTGCTGAGGCTATGAATGCGACAAAGGGCACTCATGTCACACCAGCTTGTGTCCCCAGTCCATAAAAGTGCTCTTAGTGTTTTCTTGCTGCCACTGTGAGCCTGCATATCTGATTATGAAAGACATTTTTAATAACAGAAAACAACACACTCAAATGGATGAAATACTGCCTGAATGTCAGCCAAACAGTTTGTAACAGATAATGGCAGGGATGCACACATACACAGGACACAGGGGCTGCACAGCACCCCACCTCTTCCTCATCACCCTCCCTTCTCCTCCTCCTTTTCCACCTCCTCTACCCTATCCTCACCTTCCTCCTGTTTGTCCTGTGGCACATGCAGCCATGCAGAGCAGTCTGTTGTGTAGGCAGAACTGCAGAGATTCACATCTTCCCTTTCCTTTTTTAGGTCTCTCCATCCAACTCCCCCCCCCATGTAATCTGGAGCTGAGCCGGCCTCCTCTGCAGAACACAACTTGTGCTAAGAGCCTGCAATCTGACTTTGCTGATTAGCTTTTTGTGTGTGAACTACATGTGCATTGAGATGTGTGTTACCTGTGTTGCCTCATCTCCTTACTTTCTGATTTTGCAGATCACTTGAAGGGCACAGACATATAAAAATGATGTTTTATATTGAGTGAAAAATTATGTTTTATATTGAGTGAAAAATTATGTTTTATATTCCCCCCAAACAGCTATTATCCAATAACAGCTGAGCAACTGTAAATGGCACGTCAGGTTTGTCAAGCCTTTGATTTTTGCACATGCCAAAGTGGTGTGCATTTGTATGGATAGGAGCGATAGTTGGTATGCCAACAAATTCTCACTCCCAGCGCGCCAAAAAGGGACGCTCGTTCAGGTGCATTTGGCGTTTGTTACTGACTCAAAATGTCTCCTTTGGCGTCTAACTTTTTGACGCTCTGGGTCGGTGTCACTTTTTGCCACAACTTTAAGTATAACCTCTGTTTTGCTTGTCCAATAAGCTAATCAGTAAACTAGCTATGCAATACAATAACAATGCTGTGCCTTTACTTCTGTGTCTCTCCTCAACGCGGCTCTGTTGCCAGCTCACCTGGCTCTGGGCCGGGCCTGAAAACCTCCTCCTCCCAGCGGCCCGAAGCTCAAGATCTGTCCATCAGGAAAGAGCCTAATCCTGGAGCTGAGATCGGCAGGGCTGCAGCTAGTTAGTATCCTCTGAGGAGATTCCTAGCCAGTCGATAATAGAGGCAAGCCCCGGCTGCACCAGCAGGGTCACATGCTGCTTCGTGTCCTGAGAAAATGAGGCAGGGAAGAAGAGAGGGACAGGGACAAGACGGGAGGACATAATTGAGTCATTAGTCCTTTTGTGTAAGTGTCAGAGCATGGTGGACATGAGAGACTCGGATCACTAGCAGAGAGAGAAAAACACAGAGAGGTAGGTGGGAATTTGTCCACGATGAGGCAGTGTTGCAAACAATAAATGAAAACATGTACTTTCTGACTCTAGATGCGTATGGTTACCATGGCAACCACAGAGTGACATATTGCTTTATTCTGTTTTTCACATGTCCACACAATAAAGGGCCTAATTTTTCTTTTTCTTGTCTTCCTTCATTTCAATGTATGTGTGTATGTGTGTGTGTGTGTGTGTGTGTGTGTGTGTGTGTGTGTGTGTGTGTGTGTGTGTGTGCAGTGTTTTGCATTTGTCATGAAAAAAAAAACACACACAACAAAAAAAGCCGAGATGTTGCCCAGGTGGAGCCAGCAGGGTGGCACAGGAGCCCCTGGAGAGATGGGAGAGATAGATGGTTGCGGTGTGATCTAAATGGACAAAGATGGAGAGATGTTCAGGGACTTGAAGAGGAAAGGGAGTAGACAAAGGAGCCAAGGAATGGAAATCTTTCTCTCCTTGAGCTCTGCTGACAGCCAGGGCTGGGTAAAGAACACTGAAATGAATGGGTAGATGAAGAAGGAGGGAGGAGGGAGAAGCCCTGGACATGGGGGAAGGTAGAGCAGGAGAAGACAGAAAGAGGGTTCATGATCCATCTTCTAGCACCTGACATCAGATCAATACTCACTGAAGCATGGCAAAGCGCCCACATCTCTCTCTCTTCCCTGCTCTCTCTCTACCTCGATCTCTTGGCCTCATTCATCTCCCCCTTCTATCTTCGTCTTTTCCCTTGTGCCGGGGCCTATGACCTCCCTTACATCATTCCCGCCAAACAGACAGGCTGCCATCCCTCATCTTACACAGGTTTTTGAAGGCTGATACATGTCAGCCTGTCAATATTGCTACACTAAAATTGCAGGTATCTGGTTCTTTGCTGTTGACATTCAAAAACTTAAATCATTTTAATGTTCAGTGCTCAGAATCTTATACCGTCACTGGAAAAGCTTCTGAAACAGCTGAGACTGTTCCTAATAGTCATGGCTGCCAGCATCATGTAAAGGCAATGCAAAACTGCACAAATAATGGCTTTTTATGAATTGAAAATAAAATGAAGAAAATATCTGTATTGTTATCTGTGTTTTATAAATGTGTAGCTACTGCTAATGCTAGCCTATATTGCTGTGTCCACAAGCTTTCACTATTTATTGGATTGCCGGTTCAAGTCCCCATACAGACCAAGTAGTGAGCTGGTAGCTGGAGAGGTACCAGTGCTTCCTGGGCACTGCCGCCGAACCCCCAAACTGCCTCGGTGGTGCCATAGCCTACTATGGCCAGTGTTGGGAAGGATGCTTTCAAAACGTATTCCGTTACAGAGTACAGAATACATGCCCAAAAATGTAATTTGTAACGTATTCCGTTACGTTACTCAAGCTGAGTAACGTATTCTGAATACTTCCACATTGAATTGCATTTTATAAGTAGGAATGCAGCCATCACATACAGCTTACTAAACAGGCCTATTCTGGTGTGTTCTTCTGTTCCAACTGGCTGAATGTGTACCTGAACAAGCAGATAGATTTTTGTATTTGTAGACTGCAAAATCTAACCACAGTCTAAGATACCGTGAGCTAATTTTAGCTAACGTTAGCTAACATGTCAAACGGGGCTAGTCTTTCAACGGCTCTGGGGCTAGCAAATCAGCATGTAGGAGAATGTAAAGTCGCACGTCAACTATAAAATAGCAAGGTGACCAGTAAAACTACAGCAGACGACTATCCTTGGCTAAAAATAACTTACTTTAAGACGCTTCTTCAGGTTGGAGGTGGAGTAATTTGGACGCTGAAAGGAAGTTGGTTGCTGGCAAGCAGAAGTTGCATTGCAGTGCAATTATATTTTGTTCTCTCTTCTCTTTCTTTAATGTGAAATGCTGTTTGAATTTCCCAGATAGAAACGCATTCCTGCCCTGGCTCTGTTGTGCTGGTTCAGACTCCATATTTACCTCTATCAGTGATCACGCAAATAGCTAATTTTTTCGTTTTCATATTGGGGCTTCTGGGAAATGCATGGAGTTGCGAGAGTGAATAAACTCGTGAAACAGAGAAGTATTGTCATGTAATCCATTGATTTCAACAATGTAACTGTATGCTAAATACCAACTTTTTCAATTGTAACTGTAACGGAATACAGTTACTCATAATTTGTATTGTGAATACGTAACGCCGGTACATGTATTCCGTTACTCCCCAACACTGACTCTGGCTGACACTATGCTATGATGTAAAGAGACACATTTCAATTGGCATGTGTGAATTGCCTTGTGACTATTAAAAAATAAAGCATCTTTATTTTATTTTTTAAATAATGTGAGCTTTATTATATCCTATATACTTGTAGGGACCTACAAAAATACAGCTAAATAAAAAGGTGTTTATTTCATACAGCTAAATTCATAAACAAGTGGCGTTTTATTTCATATCTGGGTTAATTCAATAAAAACAAAATACATATTTTCCATAATCCTTTTGTTTTGACGTGAATTGTAATGTATTTTCTGACTGGGTAATCTAAGCCAATCAGAGATCACTATATTGGGAAGTAGGAAAATCTAGAAAGTCCGAGACGACATGTAGCATGTAGTGCACCTTAGTAGTTAGAGAGAGACAAATTTATTGTCAGGTGACTGATTTTTGTAGTCTAAAGTACTTTTAAAGTATTGGCACAAGTATCATTTTGCAGCTGAAACGTCGTGTGCAACTTGCAGTTTTGTAACATGTTACCCCGTAGTTTTAAGTGAAGTGCAGCCAGGTTAGCCGCGTTTGTTGTTTTCAGCAGCTTTGGAAAAGTGTTAAAATGTGGACGTTTATAATAAACTAGCACCGTCGGGTGGGACCGTCAGCTGTAAACGCCAGCCGCAGTTTTCACCGGGAGAAACGGGAGAGGCGAGGACTTGGCTGGAGGACAGTGTTCATTAGCAGCTGTGGCTACTGCCTTGTAAGGAAGGACTCCGCAGCCTGCATTGCCAAACGGACTGGTTGCCTGCTGAACCTTGCCTGCAGCTGTCTCATCAGCCCAGCACGTTGACTCAACTCAGCTGTTATGTTCTTCAGTTATAGCGGATCGGATGCGTGAGTAACAGACACTGTGTCTTAGCTCATGAAGGGATCTGAGGTTTTATTTCTTCATATGTGCACCAATGTAAAGGCCACAACTTGTTAATATTCTGAACATTTAAAAAGGTTGAACTGATCAAACCCACAATTCTAATTGTATTGACTGGTAATGTTGTTGAAAAACAATTCATATTAAAGTGAACTGTGTAATACTTGATAAGCACCTGAAGCATTTTGCCGCGTTCTATTTAACTTTAACTTAGTTTAATTTAACTCTGGTGTGTTTTTGTGAGAAAGAAAGAGTTATTTTATCTTAAAGGGTAAAAGTCTACCACAGTTTCGTATTTAAGTGAAAATGACATTTGCTTAAAACTGTTTGTAGCTATTACTTTCTTTAAGAGATTTTCAAGTGCATTGGCACTGTTTTTTTTTTTTTTAAAGTTTTTTTGATTCTGTTAAGCAACATTCCATTAAAGTCAATGTGTGAATTTCCACTGACTGCATAACGGCTGCGTTCCGACTGCGTCCCAGCTCTGGCGATCCGCAGCCTTCTGGAGCAGATACGCAGAGCTTCTATTTTTGCCAGACGTCGGAGATCTCCGCAGCAATTCAGCACAGGGCAGATAGTATGGGACAGGAAGTCGAGCACAGAAACAAAATAAAACACCAGGTTAATTTTCAAAATAAAATACACCGTGCTCACGGGGATCATATTTTTCACGGGAGACAGGTTTTGTGGTTCTGTTTATAGAAACTACATCCTGTTATAGCGCGCGATCATACGTGAATTCGCGAGATCTCGTGGGTCCTCGTGACTTCGCGAGATCTCGTGGGTCCTCGTGACTTCGCGAGATCTCGTGGGTCCTCGTGACTTCAGCTGTCAGTCATGGCCGCAGCCGTTCCGCAACAAATCCGGACCTGGTGGGTATTGCAGCCGTTATAGTGTGTGAGTTAAGTAGTTTCACAGTGGAGGCACCGTGCTATTATTTCTTTAAAGTTATATATGCCTATAATAACATCTACTGGTAAAGTGAGATTTAGTCCATTCACCATCAACTGCTAATCACTCAGGATCCTGTTCAGTAAAATATTAGTAACCTCATCTAGTATTATACTTCCAGTGCCGGGAAGGGCTTACATATTGTACGTATATGAGCCCACAATACAGTCTACAATTAATGTTGTGTATGCGGCAGTTGACGGTCACTGACCAAATTGCATCCATTAAGAGAGACGCTGACAGAGGAAAAAGGTGAATTGTGTTTGCCAGACGAGAGGAATGATCTGATTATGTCCAAAAATTATGTTTTGATTTTTGTCATTTGACACACTGTATAGTCCTCTACATAACTGTAGTGTAGTGAATGAGTTAATAATTTCAGACACAGCCCATGTCTTTGTAAATCTGAAAATGCAACCAGCTGTTCCCTGTCACTGTTATGCCGGGGGGTGTTTTGCATCACATCTATTCTATAACCAGCTGCAAATGACCCACAGTTCATTCCAGGGTCACATTGCTCTGTGTGATTGTCTGCTCTGCAATCCATCATATCATTTGTGTATCTTGACAGAGTGATAGATATATAGAGAGAATAGAGAGGAGGGCAAATGAGACGGAGCACAGATGTATGGAGTACAGAGTATGAGGGCACCAGGAAATAGTCCATGGCGTCTTATATCATTTCATAAGGCAGCAGATGCGCCATCAAATTCAATTAACAGCTTAGCCCCCACCGAATGACACTGGCTTAGCGGGCACCACAATGACATCAGGGAATATGGAAGCTTTTTTTTTCATTGAACTGTAATGTTTTCACTCATCCCAGACTGACGCAGGCTTCCGCTCCCTGCCACTCACTTCTTACATATCACTGGTGTAATGGACTGGTAAGAATTGATTATGAAACCCAATAGCAACAGATCATTTGATTACTAGTGGCAAACCCCACCAGAAAACACAATTACTTTAAACACATGTGAGGCACCCCACAGACCTGCTAACCTAATGACAGATAATCAGTTAATAATCGGTATCTTAGAAATTGTATTGAAGCTGATGAATCTAATTTGAATTCCATCAACCAAACTGAAATCAGTGTAGTGTCTCCACAATCAGTCAGAGATTTATTGATGTGTAATCTGAATGGGTTTTTACAATAGTATCTGTTAATTGGTAACACTGTCTGTAATTTGAATTACATATATTTTTTTTAACATTAGAAGAACAAAGTTAGCCACACATACAGTCTATTCACAGAAGAAAGAGCTCAAAGTGTATTGACTGGCATCTTTCATTTACAGCAGTGGACCCAGGGTGCGAACTACGTGAGGGAGCTAGGGGGAGCTCGGCTCCCCTTAATAAGACATGGGCTCCCCTGAAAACCCCCTGAATTGAATCTTGGGGGTCTCTAAAAATATTGTCAATGTGTCATTTTGACGTGCAATTTCAGTTTTGTGTAATGTGATCATCGTGGATTATTATTTGTACTATTGCAAAAATATCATTCATTCATGCATATTGGCGATTCAAACCTAATTGACTTCAATAAAGATAACTATACATGCTATTCTTGTCATGAGCATCAAGGCGTGGCGGCGCTGTGGTGCAAATTCAACTCATGTTTAGTACATGTTAACTCAAAGATTCGTAGAAAAAATATAAACGTTGGAGGCCATTAATCGGCGTGCAAAGTCCTTGAAATCTATTCTGCAGTTAGCATCATATAGCCATGACAAAAAGAAAACAAGGCAGTTTAATTCATTTTGGTTTTACTAAGAAATTGTGTAGCGATGACGTTAATAGAACGACCGATTCACCTGCTGCAAGCCCTGTTGGCTGGCTGAAGATGGTGGTGGTAAAAGCTCGTCAGACGCCGGTCACCATCCTAACCCCTCTTGCTCCTCTCTCCTGTTAAATTGGAACAGCCAGCAGCGGAGAGACTGGAAGAGCCGATATACATGGCTGTTTGTTCAGGATGGAAGCTTGGGGTGCGTCGCTTAGGCCTAATTGAACGGAGGAATTATGGTGTTCTTCGGTAGCCTGAGTGACTTTAACCGTTGTTCATGTGAAATCTCAAAGACAGCATGATGCTTTGTTTATAGACTATTTGTGGGTGGCTGGTTGACCTATCAATTCCTGTCAATAAAGTATAATAGGGTCAATCCTGTATAGTGCATACACTTGCAGCTGTTATGTGTCTTTGTAAGTCATTGTCGCAAACGCATCCTCATCCTCAACACGTGCCTTTTCAGTTGCGGAAAATACTTTCCAATACTCATCTGGATTGAAGCAGCAAACATTCAGTGTAAGAGTAAAAAAAATATAAATATAAAAAAAAATATATATATATATATATATATTTTTTTTTATGTGTGATTGTGTAAAGGTGTTCACGAGATACCAACCTTTCGTGAACTTGTAAATTTCGCCAGCCGTCTTTCTCTTGGTTTGACGGAGACGCTGTGTGTGTGTGTGTGTGTGTGTGTGTGTGTGTGTGTGTGTGTGTGTGTGTGTGTGTGTGTGTGTCTGTGTGTGTGTGTGTGTGTGTGTGTGTGAGTGAGATAGACGCGTGAGCGACAGAGAGATGCAAAGGAAAAGGGAATGCAGCTGAACGAATACACTGTGTGTTATAAATGGTGTTAAAAAAAATAATGAAACGCAATATGTGGCGGCCGGTGTTGATTGTATGGCGCACCGCCACAAATTAGTTTATGTGTAGGAAACACTGACGGACACAGTAGGTGATCACATGTATACAGACAGCATGTGCAGATAAGTCACAGATATTATTTTATATGAGCGCTGAATTGGTGGACATTGGCCAACTCAAATGATTCCACATAAAATCAACTTTATGTATATAACATATATGTTATCTACAACATTTGTGGTGTGATACAGTCTACAACTAATGTATTTCATCAGAACATTCTATGTAAGTTCAAATGATATGTATAATCATTTTGAATGCTTTACCCTGTGTAAAATTGTAGCGTAAAACTACAATGTGGCCTACTGTATAACAAAATCAAAGTGAGCTACACCTACCATTTCAGACTGGAGAAACATTGACTGATATATTGATTGATTTTGTCACATTATCATATTTCTACATCTATTAATTTTTGTATTACTTATTATGTTATGCATGATAACAATAAGAAATTATAGTAAATGACATCAGTTAAAACGTTGAACTGAACTTTAGTCCCCCAAAATGTCATTAATCCGATTGGACCGCCAGAACATTAGACTTCAGAGGCAGTAACTGGAAGGTTAAAGGGTAGGAGCGTGGGGGATGGAATAAGAGGAAGAAAAGTGAGCTAACAGCTTTGCTAGATTGAAGAAGGGTAGTTGTGTTCAGTGACAGGAAGAGGTCACCACGACCCCCCCACCGCACGATGTCTAAGGAATGCTGAGGAAGGAGCTATGAGCCTGCCTTTGGGGAAAAGAAGGGAACGGACAGGCGGTTGAAGACAGCATGATCCGTACCTGTTAGCATCAAAACGCACTAAAGTGGATAATGGACTTCCAGTTAGTTCCATACTGCTTCTACAAGAAAAGTAGAACTCAAAATCATAAACATATTCTCGCACAAAGCACACATTAGAATAGTTTTTTTTTTTCCAGACCACTGATCATGGAGATAGTTATGTCTGTAAATATTGATTTGGTCACTCTGTAATTTAAATATACTTAATGTAGTTCTATGTACAGTGTACAACTCTTTATATTTAGATATATATTGTACATGTATATGTACCGTAGCTGTAAAGACCCTTCACTGGACCCCACAGGAAAAGCTGCTCAAACAGTTAGCGCAAACATATGACTGTTACAATTCTTTTTGAGTTAGAACGAATTTCAATCAACACCTTATTTGTTTGAATTAATTTGAATGCAACCCACGTAGCCCAATACTGAACTACATTGTAAAACTGATGCTGGTGCCTCTGCTACCTCACTTGAGTGACAAGCTAACGTTAAAGGTAGCCAGCAAACAGCTTTACCTGTATCTACGAATTCTCCATCTCAGATTAAAAATATTTTGTCATTTTGTCAGATGGCTGTGTCGTATTTGTCTGTCCAGCACGGCTCGCTACTTTTCTCCGACAATAGCTGAGTAGGGCATGCATGGGTCAGACGGACATAAAGGTCTCCTCGCTGGAGTAAAAGGCAAAAGTGGCGTTCTCACTTTTTATTCCGCGTTTAGACAATCATTTTGGGGGGGGAAATCTGCCAGGCGGCTAGGTGGTAGTGTGAGGCACTGCCACACAACACCACCAAGTCTGCGTGCCTGCGTAGAACCTTCCTTCTACTTTTCTCCCTCTCCTCCTCCGCTCTCCCTCTCCTCTCCCCAGTTGCGCGAAGCGAACAACAAAAGACAAAATTTTGTCTGGACAGACGAGGAGGTGGAGTTATTGCTCCAAACAATACACGGCACACACACACACACACACACACACACGGCATACACACACACACACACACACGGCATACACACACACACACATGCGGCGCACACACACACATGGCACACACGCGGCACATACACAGACGCACACACACTCGCACAGTGCGTTTTTACTCTACACGAGTGTGTTCGTGTAAACAGGGCCTAAGAGTGGCTTTTGTTTTCATGTCAATTACGTCCCCTCATTCATAGGTCTTTAGTTCACATTTCACTTGAACACGAGTCATGAAAAACACAAACACAACTCGGCTAACACACACACAAACACACGTACGCACACAAGTATTTGGACGTCTCCTATCTGTATTATGCCTCCATTTAGTGAATAATGTATGAGTTGTCTGCTAGTGTGTTTCTCTGACAGATGCTCTCTTCTGTCACTCATCCAGCACTCAAATGCCTACACCCCCCTCCCTCACACACCACACACACACACACACACACACACACACACACACACACACACACACACACACACACACCGTGTCCAGAGGTCACACAAGGGCTTGGTGGAGACAGTATGGTTGCTTCTGCACAACACAAATGCTGTCCCATTCACGCCAAATGCTGTTCTACACCACAATGACTCATATTCATGCTTCATAATAGTCAGCAGAGGACAGGAGTAAAGGCTTTATTAAGTGGATATTGCTCACACAAAGCAGAGGAGAGAATGAGAAAGCGAGACGCCATCACGTTGCCAGCCAGCCTCTCCTTTGAAGTCAGCATCAGTGGAACTTATCAGAGCTCTAGAAATCAAGATGAGAGGCTGGAATGAGAGGCTTTTGGAAATAGGAAATGTGCTGGTGGTGAGCACAGCTGTGTAATTTCCTTCCCCGACTCTCGGAGGCTCCTATCACCGCCATTGATCTACTGTGTCTGAGGGATCTCTCTCTCTCTCTCTCTGTCTCTGGTCTGTCTGGGAGGAGAAACCAAAGGAGGAGAGTCGGGGTGGGAGGGGAAGCAGAAAAAGAAGAGGAGGAGGAGGAGGAGGCGGCGGCGTGGAACACAACATGAAAGGGACTGGTGGAGAAGTGAAGATGAACACCAGACGTGAAGAGAGGGAAATGGAAAATAAATGGCAGGAGAGAGAAGAGCCTTGAACGCAAGGTGAAAAAAGGTGAACGGTTCCTCCGTTGTACACTGAGGATGTAAAACTCTTCTTCTACAGTTCTTGTTTCAAACCTGAGCCTCGGTCCTCTGCCTCCAACCTCTATGACTTACCCTGCGGCGACTACATAATGAGTGTTACTCTGCTCTCTGTGGACCACTACACATTGCAGGGCAATTTATTCCCGGTGAGCACAAGGGCATAAGAGTCACACAGCCAATACGAAGTAAAGCCGCTGGATGAACCGGGGTCTCAGTGTCCCATTAGGCGTGCACCCATCCACTCTCGCCCACCACATACTGTACGTAGCTTGAGCACATTAGCTCAAGCAAGTGCAGCTGACAAAAATAAAGGGCTAATTCAGACACGCTCTTGCTACTGCCCTCTCCCTCTCCTTCTGCCATTCTAATTCACATAACGGATTAGCTGCATTAGCAACGCCGGCAAAGGAAATGATGTCAATTTGTATGGCTGGGATCGATGTCCGCGGAGATGATGAGAGCAAAAGCATTTCATATTCATGTAGCTACTGCTGTGAACCGGGCAAGCTGGCTAAAAATACTTCCTTAATGACATCAGTTAAACACAGTTAAACTCACTTGTGGACCATGCAGTCAGTGTCAGCTGAGTTACTTGCACCAATGTAACTTCCCCTATTTTTGGAACATACCAGCATTAGGCCCCAGATTGCTGGAGATTGTGTGATCACCAAAGACTCGCTTCAAATCGGACTTTTCTAAATACAAATGTGTTGATTCATTGTCATGATATATGCATTTGTAATGTCAATATTGATCAAGTCAAAACTATCTGGCCTATCTTAAGAAATAGATGTCGGTCGCATTGGTTTAGGCTACACGTTTGAATGTCCCTCAACTGTTTTATTCCCAAATGTATCAAAGTGGGAAACATCCTCTCACATTGAAATTTAACATGCACTTAAAGCTGCATTTATCTTCTTTTTCTCCACAACAAGCTGAACATCACACAAATATTTGACATATTATACTCTACACATTTCCACTATTTTTCTTCCTTTTAGTGCTGTGTTTTTGCTTTCATCAACTCCAAGGAAATATATATCGGCCGTAAGCTTGCTGCAGTAGGTGCCCCACTATGTTCACCAGCTCGTTGCAAACTTTGTGTGCCGTGTGGTGCTGGGCAGGTAGTGTACAGTGGGGGTTTCAGAGCGGTTTCCTGAAAACCGCTGGAAACGAGGTTGATGAGAGCAGTGAGAGTGAACCAAAACCGTAAAGTTGCATGCTGTAAAGCCCCTGACACACCAACCTGACGGCCGACCGTTGGCAGAAAAGGCAGTCGGACTGATCAGTCGGCTCCCCGAAGTCCAAAAAGTGCCTCAGAACACACCGAAGAGACGCCGACTTGAGCGTATAATACGTCTCCATAACAGCAGGCGGCGCTAATCTGTATTGTGAAAACCGGCAGCTGATTGGATGAACACGTCACGTGGGTCTGGCTGCTCCCGGATTTTTCAACCGGGCATAATGGTGGCTTTGTTCAGAATACGATCTCATATTTTACGAAGATAGTTCACCGAAACGTGTTCCTGAAAACATTTTAAGCGAGAAATAGACCGTGCAGTTGCTGAATCTGTCTTCATTTCAGATCGACAAAGGTCAGTTTAAAAGATTTTTGTCAGATATTGAGAGGCTCAGTCACGCTCATCCCTCAAATGTTTACTAAAGCTGAGAGGAACTGCAGAGTCAAGTGACAATCAATCAATCAATCAATCGTAACTTTTACATAAATGCAGTGTTATATATGAAAATATGAATGAGTGCAGGGTTTAAAGTTTAAAGGGTAAATCCACACTTACACACAGTCTAAAAGTGCTGCTTTACTTTCTGTGGATTGGAACTTTGGGTCTCCAATCAGTGATGTCACAGCAGGTGTTTTGCCCTTGACAGTTGATGGAAAACTCCCGCTGTGACATCACTGATTGGGGTGTGGTGGA
Organism: Sander vitreus; assembly: GCF_031162955.1. Lineage (NCBI taxonomy): Eukaryota > Metazoa > Chordata > Actinopteri > Perciformes > Percidae > Sander > Sander vitreus. Next base: position 22,276,563 of record NC_135868.1, read on the forward strand.
AAAGTGCAACATGCTTGAAAGTTTCCACCCAGCAAGAGCACTGCGCCAGCAGGTTTCTGCTCCGTGGGAATCCGTGTAGAATCGTTTTGATGAAGCAGTTGCTAACCTAGAGATGAAGTATACTTCCAACACTTTCACAATTAAAGACAACATCTTTATTTAAGCTGACTTACATTAGATTGATTTTAACATGCCTTTTTTTAATATGTACTTTTCATTTCTGGCTAAACAAAGGTTAACCAAGTAAAAGCCCAAACATGTCACATGTGATTTTCAGCCAGCCAAAGGAAGTATAGTGTGGATGCCGGGCCAATGTCGGCATGGTAATCAATCACATGGGTGTGGAAAATCCTTGCGATATGTTGTTATTAGAACAAAATAGTCAATTTGTCACTCCATTATGCAGACACACTTGTATTCGCACACACAGAGAGGTAGCCTCTTTCAAAGCTGCTTCTGTGCCTCAGTGTACATGATGTTTGCATAGCAGAAATGAGATCATTCATGAAGCCCGTGGGGTCACATTTCCTCAAGAGGAGGGAGAGGAGGGGGGGGTGGGGGGGAGGAAGAGAGAGAGAGAGAGAGAGAGAGAGATTGAGAGAGAGAGGGGGGAGAGAGAGAGAGGGCGAGTGCGTGTTCAGAGAGTTAAGCGTGAAAATAGATAAGAAGGGGGAGGCACGTGGCGTGCAAGGGGAGCTGAGAGAGGGGAGGGAGGACAATGCCCTGTTGCATTTTTATAAGGTCTGTGTTTGAGTCGTCAGGGTGTAGACTTGGTTCACCGCACAAGGACAACTTGTCACCTTATCACTCTTCCTCGCCCTTTCTTGCTCTTTCTCCTTCCATTTAGCTTTCATGTCTCTTTATTCCCTCTTTTATAACATTTTCCAACCCCTCTGTGTCCTTTCCCGCTGCAGCCAGTGTAGGACTCCTAAAATGCTGCTGGCCTTGAACCAGCCATCCCCTGCAACTCAAACGTCCCTATTAGAGTGTGTGTGTGTGTTTTGTTTTTTTCATTTAATCATACAATGTGTTTTATTAAATGCCAGGGCGCCTTGATTTGGAATGCCACTCTTCAGCTAATGAGATGCACAGCACTGGTGAGAAACACTCATGTTGGATGTGTTTCTGCTCTCAAGCATCCCACACACTTGGTTTGTGGAGCAGGCTTGAATGCCTTTTAATTAAGAAGTCTAATCATTTGGACAGCTATTGAAATCCTCCTAAAAAAGTAAAATGCGTATTCTTTCTAGATAAGTCCTTCTCTGGCCTTGAAAAGTAAGGTATAAAAACTAACTGGGTGTAACATGATTGCCCCCTGGTGGTCACATTTAGCAGCTTGCACATTGGAGGAGATGGTTTTGATATGCTTTATTCTTGTTTTCTTAAAATGTGTCTCAGTTTCTATAAAATGTGTGACACATTGCAGCTATAAGTACTCCCTCTTGAACTCGCTAAATAAGCGCAACATAAACTTAGACGCTTAAATGCTCGACTCATTTCCTCAGCTCTGTTACACCTTCATTCTCCACTTATCACAAGTCGTCCCACATGTACAGCACTTCATCTCCATATTCATTTGGCTGGAATCAGCTGCACCATCCTACCCTGGGGTTACAGAGCCTTACTATCGCTGGAATTTTCTGATTAAAGTCCTCCTCTGTCTCCTACTTTGAAGTCGGTAATGATATTCAGCAGATCTGGATGCCACCGAATGAGAATTATAATGAAGGTGAGGTTTGAGATTGGTTGGGGAGTTGAAAGGGAATGTCAACATACGATTGCGATCCCGGGACATTTAGGATTTGATGCACCTTTGCACATATACTGAAGATAAAAAATGAAAAAGTACAAAATCTGTGTAGAAGAAACACAAACGTCTTACCTTTTTAAAGAAAAAAGAAAAATAACACGCTTATAAGAAACACAAGTTTGGTCAATTAGACACTAAAAATATTATCCAAAAGTAAAAATTGGAAAAAAATGTTGCATGGATAAATATGGCATTGTAGGAAGGTTGGAGAATTTCCTCCTATGAACAATCTAGTGTAGTCCAATAAGTAATCAAAAGAAGAAAATTAGTGCAGGCAGTTTAAAACAGGTTGTATAATCCTACAAAATGTTTAGTGTTATCAAACCAACACATAAAGGAAGAGAGCTTGTGAATATGTATGTTGTTAATTTGTATACTTAATTTTTTTCCCCCAAAATTGAAATGAGGTGCAAAAATATCTTGTCACACTCAGGAAACGAATCTACTCCAAAGAAAAAGATTGGAGACCATCGCTTCGGATATAATTGCGCGACACGAGCATGCACGGAGACGTTTATGCTCAACGCGTTGTTCGTTGCAGTATTCTCCGAAACACCAGAGGGCGTACAAACAAAATGGTCTGTAAATAAGGAAGAAGTAGTAGAGAAGGAGAGAGCGGGAGGAAAGCAGGCTGCCTGGCAACAACAGTAAACACATCCATTATAAACACTGACCTTACAGCATTACATTACATTTATCTGCTCTAATCATTAACGTGACTGTCGTCCTGTTATCTGTTGATGTATTTGTCCCTGTATATTGCCATGTGCATGAAACAGACTGTGAAAACACATCTCCCTCATGGGACAATAAATATCTATCTAGCTATCTGCCCGTAACACTTTTAGGGCCCTATTTTAACGATTATAAGCGCACAACGTGAAGCGCATGGCGCTAGTGCGTTTATGGCGTGACCAAATCCACTTTTGCTAGTTTGACGGCGGAAAAAAAGGGTCCGTGCGCCGGGCGCTTGGTTCAAAAGGGTTGTACTTAGTGTCTTCATTAATTCATAGGTGTGTTTTGGGCGTAACATTCAATAAACCAATCAGAGTGTCATCTCCCATTCCCTTTAAAAGCCAGGCGCGTTTGTACCTTGGCGCATTGCTATTATGATGGCGGATTTGCACTGTAATATTTTTATTTGTAATCTTTTGCATGTTTGTGTGTGTGTGTGTGTGTGTGTGTGTGTGTGTGTGTGTGTGTGTGTAACAAGCATAGTGTGCACGCTCGAAGCCTAGGCACATTTTACTGATTTGCTGTTAAACTAACAATTAAATGCTGCGCTATTGACTTTAGATCAGGTTTTTGTTGGTCAATGGCGCGATCACTTCCTGCTGCTTCAAGATAGCAATACGCCAAGAATGCACCTGAACACACCTCCCTGTAAGCCCATGGGCGCAGCTGCATTTGCTATTTAAACGACGTGGGCGCCACGTGGTACATTCAGCACACCACTCCACCCGCAAAAGGGGATTACTCAATCAAAAGAAGGAACTCCTGTTTCCAATGTAAATAAATCCATCAATGAATACATCATTGTCATCAAAACAAAAGGTTTCCTTAATCATTGCTTAGACCAGTCAAAATGCAAAGACATCTTGTCAAATGACAGCATACTCTGAAAGTGTGATAGTTACCCACTGTGTCAAATTGTCCAGTTGCTAACAGCAGCTGAATAGTATTGATGTCAACCATGGCACACACTATACTTTCAACAAAACATTAATTTTTAATTGTATGTACACACCAGCCAATTGCAAATACATAAAGAAAGCTTGTACAGAAAAAGAACATATACAATAGCAAAATTACCGGGAAGTACTGTACAATATGTGCAAGAAAATATGCTGTAAATTTCTCAACCTCATGGGTCATTCAATCTGTCCTCTCTGTTTGGCCACAACATTTCATCGACGACATCACACCTGATATCCTCCCTTGCAATGCAACAAGGGAAAGATCTTTTGGCATGACGCAGCTGTGTACACATGTGAACAACTGACCTAATGTTCATATAAATAGTCAAATAGTTTGACAAAGTTTAATAGTCATTCGACGATTGTGCCAAAGCGATTTGAGAAAAACTGTACTTCAGCCACCTTTCCCTCCGACAGCAAGGTGGCAGCAGATACCAACATGTGACAACATGTGTGTGACACCCAGTGACTGATTTCCTCTGCTGTTTATGTTAGTAATTATTGGGTCATTAAACCTCAAGCATCCTCCTCAGCTGTGGGGGCAGACTATTATCTGTACATCAATAATAGTGTGTGTGTGTGTGTGTGTGTGTGTGTGTGTGTGTGTGTGTGTGTGTGTGTGTGTGTGTGTGTGTGTGTGTGTGTGTGTGTGTGTAAGTGGATGTGCTCATGGTGAGAATGCGGGTATGGGAGGTTGACTGCGAGTAATTGGCTATAATTAGGGGTGAATGTTTACACACTCACACACACACACACAAGACGCGCACACATGCAACAGCCTGAGGTTATTTGGCGGCACTAAATGAGATTATCAGTAGCGAGGTGATTAATGAGCATCCCTACTGCAGAGCCTTATAATCAACAGTCACCGCTCGGCTGTGATACACTACAGCCGGAGCTGTGCTCAGGTACGGGACGCCCAGCACCTGCTGCTAACATCAGCTTCTCCACACCACACCACCACAACAGGAAGCACCAACAATCAAGTGAAATCTGAACTGATTACTGGGCTGCCTGAGTGACTTTTAATTGCATCATTGGGCACTGATTGAATACATTCACATGCAACACTGGTTAGGTTGTCTTTTTTTTGTTATGGCTATACCTTAAATTATACTTATAATATTAATATTATATTATAACTGGGTGGAATTTGGTTTAATACTTTTTATGAAAATTACTACAAATTGGGACGGTGTTTTCGCTCTTTTTCTGCAAAACCGGCCAAATAATCTTGTAAGCAAATTATAGGAACAGTGAAAAGCTGATAGTGGAAGAACAGAAAGCCATCCTCTGTACTACACTAAAAAACGGAACTGTGGGAAAGGTGACATTTTTCTTTAGGGTTACTTGCAGCTGCTACATGTAGCGAGAATTCATTACAGTGTTTTTCAGAGGCTTTATAACTATGAAAAAAGTACATTGTTGAGTACACTAGCCTCTACATTTGTGTCAAAGTCTTCAAAAGGATATAAAAACCAGAACAGGTTTTTGCAAACATTACTTGCTTTATTTGCTAATTTAAATTGTTAGTTTTCTCAGCAGTACATGATGGAAACAATGCAGAGCCGATAGTAAAAGAAGCGAAAAAGCAGATTGAAAAACCACAAAGTGTTTATTCTCTTCAGTTAAGCCAATGAGAAAACAAACTCTACAGACGAGGAGGTGGCACAAGTTCATACATCCTCTGTTCTACAGTAAATGAAAGGGTATATGGGAAAAGCACACAAACACTAACCAAACGGATGCTTCAACATAGATGAAGCATATCAATCATGCTCCCATTTCTTGAATTAATCCAAGGTGTCAGAATAAATATCGTCGGTGATATAATGGTATATATGTATTCCATTTAAGATTGATATTTAAAGATGCTTGATACAGCACAGTTAAAACAACATGTAGCAAAAGGTTGCAATGTAAAGAACCGACGCACATTAAAACAACCATCCATTTCATTCCCACCTCCTACTCAGTGGTGGACGGTGCTTTTTCACCATCTCTGTGTGCAGACACCTAGATCAGATAATGCTCTCTAAGTCTCTATAGTGAGCCGTTTGAAGTAGCTCCAGTGAACTGCAGCCCTCCCCCCAGCCTTCGCCTCTTGTTCTGCGAGAACTGTGCAGTGTGCGCAGGGTGACGGGGTCAGGGTGACTGGGTCCCCTCCATCTCCATATAGGCTGTAGGCTACAGCTGCTCCTATGAGATTGGTACCTCAAACACACAGACTGTGCCTTAGATGTCCCTGCATGTATGTGTGTGTGTGTGATAAGGGCCAGAGGATGGAGACATCTTTATCGTGTAGAAGTGGGAGGATTATCCCATCACCGCTGTATTAAATACAAAGGCGGGGACGGTAGGCCAGTTAACCAGGTGCTGCAGCACCCACCCCGACTGCAACCTTTCACCTTTACTACAGCTGACCTGGATCTGCACTCTTTGCAATCATCTCATCATGTATGGTTGCACTGCTGCAACATTGGATCTTTTTGCCTAATAAGGTATACTTTGTGTTCCATGTTTTATGAAATCATTTTATTCTCCACCTATTTTATTTATCTATTCTATATTTTCCTTTGGTGCACAATGCGTTGATCCTACTACAAAGTATTGCCTAATTACTTTTTTTTTCCTATGACATATAGCGCCGTTTAAAACTATTAAAATCACTTCAATGAGCCCCACTGTTACACTAGTTGACATGCTCCTTCATTACCATGCACATAGGCACTGTTGTGTATTTTGAAAGAATCCCACACACACATCCTGCTGTGTAAATACTAGAGCGCGTGTATTAATCCACAGTTGAAAACAGTCCCCAACAAGCATATTATTAACTCCAGTTTGAGTAACGTTTTCTAGAAAGAACAGTGTCCAGTTTTTTTTTTTTTAAGAAATGAAAAAGCTTTTTTTTTAATTTTTTTATTAAAACATATACACATTATCCTTTTAAAATAGATTTACGTCTTCAGTAGGAGCCTATGGTCTTTGGGCTGAGAACCACAGGCAGGGTAGGGAAGTAGGACAGTATTGAGAGAGTGACTAATGCAGAGTGGTTTGTGCTCTTTCATGTGATTTGTTGATGATAACAAAAAGTATTAAATATCAGCAGACTTTATTGCTACTAAGGTTTTCGTTTTACAGCACAAGGTGCCTTAATTGTCCCTAATCATGGCTTATTTCTAATCCATTAAAGCTTCCATTAATACATAATGTTTTAACCATTTAGAAACAAATTATATCTTTTTACAAAGTAGTACAAATTATTTTTGTGTTTCAGTCTTCTCAATACAAAGGTGAGCAATTAATGTAAGTTAAAACAATAAATGGTAGTGGGCTTATTCCATGAAGCAATGCTGTCATGAGGTTTTAACGAAGTCAACAGCATTTATTGAGGTTTTCCTCCCAAAAATCAAGACGAAGCTCATTAAAGCAACGGCACATAAAATGTGAAACACCAAAATAAGAAAAATCTGTATTTAAAGTTAATGAGAACGTTCATCAAGCACATTCAGAAGCCAACATTTTACTGTTCAAAATTCAATAATTCCATTGCTGACACTGTCACCAGAGTTTCCAAGCTGTGCTGGCCTCCAGCGCAGACACAGTGAGCCCAGCTACAGAGCGCTGACTGAAAGTGATTGTGTGTGTGTGTGTCTAATTTCTCCCCATTTATCATCTCTGCTATCAGCACATGACTAATATTTACCCCGACCTCATCACTATTCATCTGTTGATGCCTCAGCGTCGCTGGGTTTGATTGTTTATCCTCCTAAATAAACATGTGGTGGTGAACAAAAGAATGCATACGGTAGGAATATGAAACGCTCTCCTATTGCTTTCTGAATCAGTAACATGTGAGAGTCGAGGCGCCCGGCGACAGCGGCTGTCCACACAGGAAATCTGCTGATGCCGGTGTCTTCCTAAATGTGTTCAATATGCTTCCTTAAATCACAAAGTGACAATCTAATGACACAGCACATCAGTGTTATTGTCACCGTTTAAATATGTGCTGCTGCATGTTGTTTATGGTTGAGCTTTGCTGCTGTGATCCCATGGTCAGAGTCAAATTAAAGAAAAACAGTTTGTGCAGTATATGCATGTATTTCTGTGTGATATATAAACAATGTGGTATTCTAGTGGCTCTGCTCGTTCCTCCTCCAGCGCTACCTTCGTGCAGATTGCCATTTAAAGCGCCTGAATAATTGAGGAGTAACATTTCCATCAGCCTTCCTGGTGTGTGTGTGTGTGTGTGTGTGTGTGTGTGTGTGTGTGTGTGTGTGTGTGTGTGTGTGTGTGCAGTGTCTCAGTCACACACACACACACACACACACACACACACACACACACACACACACACACACACACACACACACTCACCTGCTGGAGTGGTGTGTGTGTGTGTGTGACACATACGTCCACATACAGTAGCCATTACAGCTTTATATGCAGAGTTGAATTTATACAAATTAAGGCTTTTCTATGCCGAAAAAAACACATTACTACTAAAAATGCACTGCATATTCTTTTGTAATGAGCATCAGTGAAATACGGTTTCATCAGAATCATTACCGCACAGCGGGACCTCTCAAATGTATTTTCTTTTTATAGTCAATAACCCCAAAACAAACACATATCTGCTTTAGTTATTCTGTTTATTTTTATTATCAATAAATCCCATCAAAAGATCTAAATGTGTTAGTCTGTCCACCAATACTTTCTGACTTTACTACCTTGTCTGTGGCACTCAGCCCCAAGCCCCTTGGTTCCTACTGAAGACGTACATTTTAAAAACAAGTCAATGTAGTTTTCATTTTACAATTAAAAAGGGAATAATCTCATAAAACAGCTGGGCACCTAGCTGGTAGTTTTTCAAATGGAAGTAAATTGTGCAAATGGTTTTTGGAACTATTTTCAGCTGTGGATGAATACACATGTTGACTATTTATGGCAGCAGGATGGTGTATGTGACATGGGCTCATTGATTGTTTTTAATAGTTTTTGGAAAACCATGGAGCTATGTGGCACAGAAGAATAAGACAAACGCATGCACGCACGTACAACGAGCAATTCATTGTTGTTTTGGGTCTTTTCATGGAAATGTATTGACAAAAAGAAAAAAATAGCGTATCAACAGCCTTATCTTTTTAACTACAGATCCTAATTTGACCAGATTATAGGTGACCATCTGTCCCATGTATTTTGTTGGTGGTGATTTAGTGATTCAGAAATGATTCATTTCCTTCTGGAATTAATTTAAATGTATGCAATCATAATGAATTCAAACAAATCCTCATTTTCCTGAATGCCCCTCAGTGACCTCTCACTCCTTATCCCTAAAAACTGCTGCGGTGACTTGACTGAATCCAAAAGCCCTTCTGTTCATTAGTCAGTAAATGTGTGCAGCCAGTTTGTGTTTCTCTTGTAATAGTTCATAACCCTCACCTCTGAACCTCAGCGTCTCAGAGGTAACTGAGGCCAAACCCGAGGATTAATCCCCAAAATGGCTGCCTTACCGAGCTGTTTATCCACTGACCTTTTATTAAGAGAGGGTGCCTAACCTGAATGAATACTGTTCCACTGGCAACACAAGCAGGCGCAATTAATCAAAGCCTTGTGTGTGTGTACGTGTAAGATTTCAGGCCGCACACCTCACAAGTGTGTTTTCACACTGCACAGTGTTTCTTTAACCTCTCCTAGACTCCTCCAGGCCTCACCAGGAAAGGAATCACAACAGACTTAGGTTACACATGTCCTACAGGGTGTGTGTCTGTATATGTATATGTGTGTGTATGCTTGCATGCCTGTGGGTGTGTGTGTACTGCAAGACCTTCAATTTTAACAAGGATTAGCTCTATATTTTCCTTTCATCAGTTTTCTGATGGATCCCCAAATATGTCCATAATCAAATCGGGACAAGCGGCGCCCTGTGCGGATGTTTGGAAGGTAAAGCCCCTTCTACCTGATGGGGTTTGAGGCTGTTGAACCTTCACTCAACAAGGGACAACACCCCTGCCCACACACACACACACACACACACACACACACACACACACACACACACACACCTCTTAGGTCATTACAATAATCCCCCTCACTCCGGATCTGGGAGCAGAGCAGGGACTCTTCCAACTTTCGATTAAACCAGACGCTGGCTCACTGCAGCTCAAACAAGAGGCCACAGCAGACAGCAGACCACCACTGGTGCTGCAGAAGCAAAAAAAAACACATGGGTCCGCGCACGAATTTTGGTCAAATACACACACACACACACACACACACACACACACACACACACACACGGGGGCGGGAATGTAGGTGCTGCCTCAGTTATTCTTCATGAAATCTATACAGTTCAAAGCTGCAGCAGACGCTAAAGCCGAACAGTGAGCATGCATAATGGCATTTCCATACTGTGTCACACAAATGTATATTCACAATACACACGCACACACACGCTCTGAGATGCGGGGGCACTATAAACAGCTCTTTATATCTCTCCCATTCAAATCGATTTGCTTACGGTCGGCTGCCAAAGGGGACCAAATCTAACTGTTTCCCCTTGAATACATTAGACAGCGAGTGAGGTTGGGAAGTGATAATGACTTCCCCTGCTGCTCTCCCTCTCTTCCCCTTGTCCTCTCTTCACCCTCCTTCCCCCTCCCCTTCCCACCGTCCCTCCCTCCCTCGCCCCTCGTCTGCATCTGTGTCTCAGATGGGGATTTTGACTTGTACTCGTCTGATTGAAGCCGGACGAACTCCATCTTTCTCTCTCTTCCTTCTGTGACTCTTTGGTCCCAGGCACAGAACTGCTAAAGTCAAAGCACTGCTCGCTCGCTCTCTCTCTCTCTCTCTCTCTCTCTCTCTCTGTACTGTTACAAAGGTTAATATATGATAGAATAGGTTTTATGTTTTACTATATCTCCATATTGTATCAAATCAATCAAATGTTATCCATTTAGCTCAAATTGGTCCACAACATGCAGTACAACACCCTCTATCTTTAAACCCTGAGAACATTGAAATTAAAGGAAACATTAATTATAGAGAAACAGAATGGTAATATTCAATAAATAGCGAGTATTATAAGTTTAGGTTTCGGACAATTTGTAAATGTTATTGAGTGAAAAGAAATTCAATTTTTTTTCACAGGTGAATATTGTTGTGATATTTTGGCAAACTGTTATCGGTCAAAGCCCTTTGCATAGTTTCAACCAGCATTGTTTTGTGGTTTTATGTCCAGGTGATTTCAATGCAATAAGGTCATTTTGAAGTAGGGTGAAGATGAATTATTCTTAGTTTCTTTGGCAGAAAATGAAGGCCCAGAATCTTCAAACCTGAGAGCCAGCAACAGAAGGAGAGAGAGAGATTGAAAGAGACAGAGAGGACTTATTGTACCAGTGTTAGCAGATGTACAGCAGTGGGATGTGTGACCAAAGCTCTGTCAAGCCTGTGGGTATCAACACAATAGGGACAGACTGTCAGACCCCCCCCCCCGGTTATTAATATTACATTACTGTCACTTCAGACCAATCTCTCAGTTAAAGAGTCCTATGTGTGTGTGTGTGTGTGTGTGTGTGTGTGTGTGTGTGTGTGTGTGTGTGTGAGAGAGAGAGAGAGAGAGAGAGAGAGAGAGAGAGAGAGAGAATGTGTGCAAATAGAAAAAAAGAGTAAAATTTGCAGCTAAAGCCATATTATTCTTTGATTTATTATGCAGGGAGGTAGGAGCTGGGCTCCCATAAATGAGTGTTGAATTATGTAAAGTAGCGTGTGCGTGAGAGGGGAGACCTTCATGGAGAGGTGACTATCAGAGGTGGAGATCAGGTAGGACATGATGGTGATGATGACATATATTGGCCAGTGAGGTCATGTCTGACTCAAAGGGAAGTCGCCCCCCGCCCCACAAAACGCCTCAAATGCCAGGATGCATCATCTGGCCAACATGTGGATGTGGTTTATTGCTGGATTACCGCCTGTCGCAGTGCTGCTACACACTGTTTGTGTTACTCAGTCTTCTTTGTTCTGTCTTATGTGGAGTACAGCTTGTATGTTTTTTCTGTATGCTCTGTTCTTTATTAGGGTTGAGCCGTTTGGAAGACTGATGACGCTAACTGTTTTTAAAATTGAAGCTTGCAGTGATTTTTCAACGTTTAATTCCGTTGTTGCCAATGTTGTCATATTTCCAAGTGATTTTGTAAAGGCTTACTTTTCTTTTGACTCACTACTCAGTACAGAGACGCTTTTAATACACATTTTATAGCACTGTAGGGCAATAAGCTCAATTAATGCTAAGATCTTCTTTCAGGTTTGTGAGCAGCTTTTAGGTTTTGCTGGCAACTCATCCTGAAATGACTGTTTATATAAGAATGAATTACCAATTTATCATTTATCCATATATATCTGGAATCTGTTCAAAATGCCACGTTAAAAATCCATTTAAAGCGATACAACAGCTTAGATAAGCTGTAATGTAAAAATCTCAATCGCATACAAGACAATATGATAACTCAATACTTGAGACATAGCATTTGAAAATGGCTAAATTAATAGTGTTAATTAAGTTCTGTAAATAAATTAGACCATGGCGACGATGATTGACAGCATCCACACAGCAGAGCTATTGTCAGTGCTAGTGTCTCCCCAATTAAGACTACATTTCCCATATACTTTGGATTATTTGCATAAAAATGACACTGTGGCACTCCATGATAAAGATGATGTCAAAAGTCTCTGGGCTTTACTGTACAGCATGAACAGAATGGAAATGCTATAACCAATCTAAAGCTTTTACTGTTTGCGCGGAAAGAAAGGAACCCTCTCACTGTTTACTGTGCTGTACAGTTTTTGCCAAAACACACACACACACACACACACACACACACACACACACACACACACACACACACACACACACACACACACACACACACACACACACAGGGAGTATAGGGATAATTTCACTGCTGTGAAATGCATCAAACAGTCAAAAACAAAACAGTGTTTTGACCATGCGATCTCGTCATGAATATGCAGTTTTTTACAATCACTTTGCTACTAATTTCAGAACCTTGATGTCATTTTTCAAAACTCTAGACACAAAACTCAAAACGATCATCACTTGTAACACAGGCTGTCCAATGTTCAAAACATTGCATTGTGCATTCATATCTTTAAAGAAATCTTGCACTTGCACAATCATTGGTTCAAAAAACAAACGTATTGTGAAATACCATTGAAACGTTACTTTAGATCATCCACACCCAAGCTACCCATAGTTTCACTGGGTCATTGTTCGTACAATCATTAAATATTGTAGTACAAAATAGGTGATACATGTTTCATTATGGTACTACATATAAATACATCTCTGTAAAAGTACTGCAGTAGTAGAGAGAATACTACAGACCAATGTGGTACGAGTATGTGTGTATATATATATATATATTTATTTAACCTTTATTTATCCAGGTTGAGAACAAATTATCATTTGCAACGACGACCTGTCACATTCACACAGTTCCACATTCATACCTGGAAGCTGCCCAGTACAACCACAGTCTGATCTGTTGGCCACTGAGCAGTATATATACACATATATATGTGTGTATATATATATATATATAAACACATATATAACACATATATATATATATATATCATCATATACACACACACACACACACACACACAGTACTTTATATATAGTATATATAAATTATATATCTCCATCATCAGTAACGAGTTGGCAGAATTGGACAAGCAATTCCAAGGGCCTGCATCCATACAGTGCAGTACTGTCAATACTGTAAATAGTCTGAAAGGTGGTACATGGGACCATAGAAACAGTGTCTGGTAAACAGTAGTACATTACAGTAAAGAAGGATGATGAAATATTACATCCATAGATAATGTAGTTCATGTTCTAATTGGTTCATGCTCCATGCTAACTGGTGACAATGAAACTCGTTATCTTGAAACTTCGTGATCTAAACATGGAATATTGTTTGTCTCCATATAACTATGCATTAAGAGTAATGCAACAGTTACTTATCATTTTGAGCAGTTGTATCGATTGATAGTTAGATCACTGTAATGAAATGAATAGACAATCATCTGAAATGTTATGTGTGAATTGCTTTTTGAAATACAGTTTTTGGTTGTGAGTTTTGTGTCTAGAGTTTTGAAAAATGACATCAAGGTTCTGAAATTAGTGCCAAAGTGATTGTAAAAAAAACTGTATGTATGTTAGACAGCCAATGGGAATGCATCAACTACAGATAAATCCAGAAAAAATCCTATTAACAATGATGACTTTGGCCCTAAAAAAACTGAAAAAGTTATGGCAACAGGTGTTTTGATTGAGGAACGAGCGTCACCACTAGCTGACAATGCTACCTGCTAATGCTACCTGCTAAAGCTACCTGTAAACTGATGCTGAGGACGTTAACGCTACCTGAAAATCGACGCTAAAAGATTTGGCCACAACTGAAGCGGGGACTGATGTAACTAACAACCGAGGACGCTTTTACAGATCAAGCTAAGAAAAAAAAAAATCTTGCACTGATGCTAGCATTTTGAAGCAACTCTTAAAAGCAGGGACAAAGAAGACAGGAAAACACAGGAAGACTGAGGAGTGTAACTGAAACTCTAATATGTGGTGGCCCACAAATATTTTCAAGATGCAAAAAAGACAGAGATTACACCAAAAGTTGTGCAGTTGCATTTTATTAATGTGTGTTTGAGCTCGGTTGTTTGTGGTCAGTTTTTTTCTTGCTGTCCATTAGTGCTGCTAAACCAAATTATACAAATTAGGAAAAGTTCATTGCTACCAGTATATATATATATATATATATATAAAAAAACTCCTATTCTGCAATAATTGGACCCCTCCCAGTACTGGCTGTGCAGCTGCAATGCAATGTTGCAAAAGTCCTGCCAATTTCCTCAGTGACCGTCTTGATCGTTTGTTGTGAAATAGAAAATAAAAATACTTGTTGAAGTTTATAGAGACACAAGGTCCTTTTAAAAAAAATGAGTCCGACTCCCCAAAGAAATCTCACAGATCTTTAAAAAAAATTATATTACAGCACACGCAACTTTTCAAGAAAACTTGCAATACAGATAAGCAAACACACACACACACACACACACACACACACACACACACACACACACACTCTCTCTCGTAGGCTTTGTGGGGAATATGGCTGGAATGTGAGATCGTCAACAGAGCATGTGGAAGGGAAGAGGAGGCAGCAGCCTGCCAGTGTTGTTATTCAGGTCCACACGCCTCGGCATCTGTGTCAGCTAATGAGAGAAACTCAGCTCTGTTTCATCTAGTCTCCCTGGACCAGGAATTAGCATCTCCAAAGACAGACGCAGCGAGAGGGACGGAGGGAGGGAGGGAGAGAGAGCGAGAGAGAGAGAGACATAGAGAAATACAGAGAGAGAGAGAGAGAGAGAGAGAGAGAGCGAGAGAAAAATGAGGCGAAAAATAAGTGTGATCGACAGAAAAAGGGGGGGAGGGGGGGGACTGGCTTCCTAGACAGGGAGGTGAATATAAACACAAACTCCCTGTCTCTCTGTCCCTCACACACATGCTGTAGCATATTGACAAGGCAGAGTTAAGTGAGGTGGCGGAGTGTGAGACAGCCCTTAATAGGTCCCTGATGGACCCCCAAGATGAGAGGCCAGCCACTCAACACAGAGGGGGGAGATTGGAGGAGGGGAGTCGAGGGGTCACAGGTCAGAGGTCAGCCGATCATCACCCCACCACCACCGCAACCACCCGTTCCTCTCCCACTTGACTGCACAGTGCCTAATGATTATTAACACGTTAAAACACTTAAGGAGCGCTGGGAGCGAACGCACCCCAGAGAGAGACAGAGATGAGAAGAGAGGAGGGAGAGAGAGAGGGGGAGAGGGAGCTATGGTAATGATGTGCTTGCACATGATTTGCCGGATAGATATCACTAATCACCTCGTCCCTATGGTGACACCATTGGGACACACACACACTCGTACACACACACTTTCACTGATACAGGCTATACTTTCACACAGAAACAGCGATATCAACCTAATAAATATTTCTCTTTTGCATTTGATTTTTTTTTTTTTCAAAGGCATAGTGCATATTTAAAAGGCTGCTCATGTGTGTGTAGTGCATTTGATTTAATTGTGTGTGTGTTGTGTGTGCATGCGTGTGCTTGCCTGTGCAAGTGTATTTCTGCATCCCGGAAGTGTGTGTGTGTGTGTGTGTGTGTGTGTGTGTGTGTGTGTGTGTGTGTGCGTGGACCAGCGGGGAACCCTCTCATCTGTGCTTAGCCCAGTAAATGGTAAGTGATTGAAGGGTTTGATGTGGAGTGATTCAGCTGGGAGCTCGTCTGTCTGCGTTGAGCCCCACAGCTCATAATCTCATGTAGCGAGACTCGGAAAGTGAAGCCGGTTGAAATATTTTACAGCCGCCGAAGATGAACTCAAACCAAAGAAACCACCCACAAAAGTTTCCCGAAAGGGATGGTACCCTTCAGCGACGCAAAATGGGCTAATGAGATGAGAGTGAGAATGAGAGGGAGAGATGAACAGAGAGAAACAGTGAGGCGGCAGAGAGTCCATATTGAATTTGTGCCGCCTTTTGGAAAACAAAGAATGCAGAGAAATCTTCTCATAAGGTTAACAATAATGGAATATTTAAACAAAATTAGTGCACCCACTAGCCTGACATTTAAATGTCTGTACCTCTAATAGTTTGTGATAGGGTTGGGCAATAAACTCAAATGTATTGAATTACCAACACTGAATCTTCAACTGAGCCTAGTCTACTCGTGTTTTGCAATTTTCCATAAATTAATTTCCTGAATCTTAACTATCAATACGACTGAAACAACTAGTGACAAATTACAAAAAAATTCAAACAACAAAAATAATTAGTCAGTCCAGAAAGTGGCCTTATTAATCAGGACAAACCAAAAGAAACAGCACAAACGTTGTATTACTATTATCCAACTATTTTGGCGATTTGTGGTTATTTAGATTTGAGGTCATATTGTCCAGCCCTAGCTTGTCACAAGAAGTTAACAATTTTCAGCCTGGTTCCATACCCAGTTATTGCCACCCTAATGTCCAATTTGTTCTCTTTAGGAACGGTCACACAAAAAAAGTGTGTCTTCACAAAAATGTGGCAATCGACTCCTGTCTTAAAACTTTCTGCAAACTTTTTTTGTGGAGCAGTTCATACTGCGGCAAAGGAGCTTAAATAAAACTGGATATCAGCGCACAGGCTCATAAGCCACAATATCTTCCTTTAGTTTGCACTCTCCGACTTTGCACAACAATTTCAGGTTGAGTTTTATTTAAACTCAACCTGAAATTGTTGCGAATCAGAATCATATCCAATGGCCAAGAAAGTGTGAACACACAGAGAATTTGACTCCGGCTTTTTGTTGCTTACACAGGACATACAGTGGCATTCATAAGTTTATGAACCCATGCTAAAGTTGACTAAAAAGAGGAATAAAAAAATTTATCTTTGGGTAATTGATCTTAATGCCTTAATTAAAAAAAATGAGGAGAAATCCAACATTTAAGGACACCAACTTTCTTTGTGAATGAATAATGTATTGTAAATAAATAAATGTTCTTCCTTAAAATACAGGGAGCTGTATGTTAAATTCCCATAGAGGCAGGCAGATGTTTATGTTTAAAGGCCAGTTATTTCATGGATCCAGGATACTATGCATCCTGATAAAGTTCTCTTGGCCTTTGGAATTAAAATAGCTCCACATCATCACATACCCTTCACCATACCTAGAGATTGGCATGGTTTTATTTCAGTTAGCCTAATAGCTGGTTTGCATTGAGAGATGATTTTATGGAAAGTACCCCAGGCCAATAACATTTATTTATTGGTGTCCTTAAAGGTTGGATTTTTCCTCATTTTTTTTAATTAAGGCATTAAGATCCTAAATTGTATTCCTCTTTTTAGTCAACTTTAGCATGGGTTCATAAACTTATGAGTGCCACTGTACACAGAAATAGACATACGGCTAGAAACAAGGACAACAAAGCTGAACAAGGTAAACACGAACATTTGACTACGATGTACAGATATAAGTTTGTATAAAAAAAAGTGGATACATACATGTACACATACGTACATACACACATGTAAAGAAGCAGCTCTATGAGGATTGCAAACATTAAAACAATAGGGCAATGCAAAAGTGCAAATGGTGCTAAAATAAATAAAGAATTATGAATGTAACGGGGTTGCTTATATATCTGAGGTAGGTGAGTATGACAGTATCTACAGGGTATATTTAACAGATATTTGCATGTTTAAATGATGTGTTTAACACTATTAAATATATCATTTACTGCTTGGTGTTATTGCACAGGGATTGATCCTGACACTGTGGACTGGTGGTAAGTGTTCATCATAGTGACAGCCTGTGGGAAGACATTTAGCAGAATATGTAAATGAGTTGCTCAATGCGACATACCTGCAAGTACAACTGTTCAAACTGTAGCCTACATAAGCTGACAATTCACCTGCTTAGGGGGCTTACACTTGACATTTTTAAGTTCTCAATTGCTTTCAGTGATTACGCCTCAACTGACTTCAACTGCTTTCAGTTGCTTTTCAGCTGACACTTCAAACCTGTTAAGTTTATGATTTTAAACTGACAATTCAACTGCTTTAGGTGTATCAACTTCAACTTCAATTGCAATTGCCATACACATTTTTACATCAAATAAACAATAAACATTCAAAGACATTTTAACCTGTGTAGGCTACAATCTTTGTAGCCGCACTTCTCAGTGTAAGTGAGCACATAATGTATATTTCTAGTGTATGGCTGAAGTAAAACAATGTTTGAGCCTACATGTCCAAATGCAGCCAAGCTGAGTTAATATATGCATTGTGGGTTTAGTATATTAAAAGCTCTATATGGAATAGTAAATTGAGCCATATTTGACTTATGGGTCACCTCTCCATCTGTCATAGATATGGTCCCATGCAGCATTTCAGTACTGACATGAAGCATTTCATCTGTTCCATCAGAGAAGGTGTGTGTGTGTGTGTGTGTGTGTGTGTGTGTGTGTGTGTGTGTGTGTCCATCCGTCCGTCCCTGGGGTGCATTGTGTCAGTGGGGGTCAGTTGAGCGGCTGCTGGGGGAGGATCCGCCAGTGAAGTGGTCAAGCAGCCCCAGATGGGTTTCTAATAGTCTTAATCCAACAGGTCACCGTGCTGGGCTCTGCCTCACTGTCGCCCCTCATAAACCTGGTTTTCCTCTCCCTCTGCCTCCTCTCACTCTCTTTCAACTCCCCTCTGCTTATCTAACCTCCCCCTCTCTCTGTCTCCCCCTCCTGTCTCGCTCTGCCTGTCTTTCCAGAGAAGCAGCAAGAAGCTAATGAGGCTTGGCTGGCGTTTATCCAGCCCTCTATCCCCTTGTGTGTGTGTGTGTGTGTGTGTGTGTGTGTGTGTGTGTGTATACTTGCTTGTGTGGAAGCAATCTAAGCATCTCCTGGCTAGATTTATTGTGATATTTGTCTGCATCACAATACATATTAACATAAATTGCATCTATAGGCAAATTAATGCAGTGATAAGGATACGGAGAATCTAAAAAAAGAGCAAAAGTCAATGGGAAAAGTGCTCTGGAAAGACAGGTAGTCACAGGCTGTTGAAAATGGGAATTCCAAGGTGGATTTTCAGGGGCGGAAGGCAGGTTTTCCGCCCCATTAAAAGGTTCCCAGTGCAGGGAGATGCGCTCCACCTCGGATAAGACGGCCCCGTTATCTCTCCACGGAACAGACAGATGGGAAATCATTCCCGCTTTTCCCTGCGTCCGTGAAGCACCTGCCTGTTTTCCATACAGAGGGACTCTCCCTGAGAAACAAACACTAAACAGCCTGCTGGCACACGCTTTGATGCTGAAACCTACCTTTTCACAACCCGAGAATATTCTCAATAATACATCATTAACTCCCATTGCCGGAATTTGCAGACGGATTGAGCTAATGAGACACATTTCAGAGAGTAAATTTCAAAACCGGTTCACAGTTTGACAGACCACTATGGCGGTGGTTCACATTTGATATAATTTACAGAGAGCAGCAACAGATAGGAAGCGAGCGGCTGAGTAATCACATGTGATGCTGCTGCGAGGATAGAGACAGAGAGGAGAGACCTGTCACACACATCGTTGTAGCAGTCATTAGTGCAAAGTGACAGTTTCTGGTGGCCTTTCAGTCAGCTAGGGAAGCAGGAGAGGGAGCGAGAGAGAGAGAGAGAGTGTGTGTGTGTGTGTGTGTGTGTGTGTGTGTGTGTGTGTGTGTGTGTGTGTGTGTGTGTGTGTGTATGTGTGTCAGGGAGGCGAGACAGCGGGATGTAATGTATTATATCAACAACAGGTTCACACCAACACCCCAGCCAACGTGACAGTGTTAATATTGCAAGATTATTATTCAGCCGAGCAGAGCTGAAGGTGTGATGACCTGAGCAGGTGACGGGACTAATTAACCACCGTTTGACCCTGCCTGCCTCAGACAGCTGCTCTGTCTGTGTCTCTGTGTGTGTGTGTGTGTGTGTGTGTGTGTGTGTGTGTGTGTGTGTGTGTGTGTGCACTGTGAGAGATATCAAGCATAAGAATTCATTTTTTATTCCTCCGCCAGTGAGGGTGTGATAATTGTGTGTGTGCAGCCACCCGTCCGTCAAATGTTTTCAGGCATCAGTTTTCAGGTGGTATCCCACACATGACTTGATTTGCATAGGAAACAAATTAAATGATCTCACAGCTGTTAGCAAAAAATAATAGATTTTAAGACTCTGGGTTTAAGATTCTGGGTTAAATCGGGTGTTAAGAGGTAATACTGCAGTGTGCAGTCAATCAGTCAGAGTGCATGAAAGGACCTTTTTCATTCAATGTATTGAAGTGTGTGTGTGTGTGTGTGTGTGTGTGTGTGTGTGTGTGTGTGTGTGTTGGCTGCTGATACTGTAAATTTCATCATGCGAATGACTAATATAATCATCAGCAGGCAGGTGTCCATCAGCACGGAGAACATAATATGGGCTGAGGGACTCTGCTGGTTCAAAAGGGGCTCAACTGCGACAGGTCTGTGATGTTCATTTACATATTTGAATGAGTTTTCAGCTGACGAAAGCAGCCCGACTGGACAGTTTTTATCTAATGACCTGCAGAGAATAGAAGCAGCCTGAAACTAACTGAAACTGGTGACATGAGAGAAAATATGTGCGATAAATACAAGCAATTACAGTGTAACAGGGACAGAGCTTTCACCAAAACGAGCTGTTATGGTTTGTGTAGACATTTGGGATTTACATATTAACAAAACTATTCGAGAAAAAAAAAGTCATTTAATTTGACTTTTTTTGTTGCAAGTTTTCTAGTTGCTCTCTTTGTACTTTTTAGTACAGTTAGTTTACTCTGCAGGTATCAAACTTCATGCAAAAAGGTGATATCCGTTGTTCAAAGGAATTGACAGCAATGTACTAACAAAGGATTGTTCTGCTGTTTTTAATTGAAGTTTTTATCTGTCCATCAGGTGCAAACTCTTAGATGCCACTGATCAGATTTAAACTGAACTCAGGAGAATAGAACGTCTCACTTCTGCCATTTTAGAACTAATCTAATAGCACTTGACCAATTTACTGAAATTTGGGGAGAAACGATGATGCATCAGACCACTTCACTGAAAGGATTAGCCTTTAAATCATCCAAATTGGCCGAAGTCTTTCCACTTTCATTTAAAATCTAATTTTACTTAGGGGTCTTTCACTGATTCCAACATTGTTAATGCTCTATTGCTCCTAACCAATTTGGCTTGGAATTTTGTGATTTGGTTTTCACATACTGTATATCTCATATGTTCTTTGTTATAGAGCTTATTTACTTGCATGCAAAACGGTTGTATGTTTTCAGGTTGGCACTAAATGGATACACTTGGGACTAGGAGCTGAAACAACCTGTTTGCCAACTGAGTTTAACTGAGCAGCACTTAAAGGTGCCCTGTGGCGCTTTCTTGAAACTAAACTGTTATGTTAACATTCAGCCGTGAAACACATTGTTTTTATCCTCGAGGTCTGACAAATGTGTTCAATGCAGTTCATTCATAAAACACTTGCAAAGCTGATTTTTCTTAAAGATGTGAAGCCTGCATTGTTTACATTCATGTTCTCTAGCAAGCAGTCTTCTTTCCTGCCTTTGTTGGCGCATTGGATCGTTGATCGTGGATTGTTGATCAGTGGAATATTGTGTAGAATGTGTGTTGTCACCTGTGTGTCCGTCCTCATGCACAAGACATACAAAATGGGTACCCGCTCAGAAAAAGTTAAAAATCTCCACGTGTTACCTTAAAAGGCAGTCCCTCCAGGATTTCGTGGCCTTTTTTTGAGATTGTTGCGGCCCAAAATGCCTGATTTCACGGGAGCTTTTGTAAAAAATTGCGATAAAAGTTGCGATGTCTTTTGTATGTTTGTTGCAATGAAGTTGCGGGAGACAGTGAAAGTTGCAAAAAAGTTGCGATTTAGTCTTCTTTTTTTTTTTGTATAGTTATTTAAAAATAAAAAGGAAACTTGTTTTGGGGAGAATAAAATTACTGGGCTGAGTTTTCCTACTAACGTTACCAAAAAGGCTCAGGATGCTGCAAATGTTGGTATAATATGAAAATGGCTGGTGGATTTAAGACAAAAAATAATAATTTATTGAATCAATCAAATTTGAACATATCTGTCAGTGGCTTGTTGATTTTTACATTGTTAGCTATGTTCCTATGCTGGCCTGGGCTGGGACACACATTCATACGGTTTGATAAAGTACTGACTTTCAGTCCCTCCAGGATTTTGCGATGTCGCGATCGCGCCAATTCACGCAAATTCAACCAATCACCGTGAATTTGGTGCGACTCGCAATTTTGACCAATCACCGCAACTTCTCCGCACATTTGACCAATAACCTGAAGTTTCCCGCGACTTCAACCAATCACAGCAGTCCCACGTGCACTATGAGAGCCAATGACCAATCGGGAGTGAGAACGGGTTGATCATTTCCTTGTTTTTGATATGAAGACGAGATGTGTGTGTGACTCATTTACCAACAAAACGTACAGCAAAAGACCGTGCAAAACATTTCAGACCCTCCGATACATTTTAACATCAGTGTAGACTTTAACGATTTAAAAGTCGTTGAAGTTGCTGCCGTTTCCATCCTGGCTGTCGGCTCTCTGCAGCGGGTGGGGCTACTGCTCCGTACCCCCCGCGACTGACGCTTGCACACACGCAAACACACACACAGACACACGGTGGATGCAGGAGAAAAAGGAGATGAGACGACACGATGACCCAAATTGAGGACAGCTGCGCTCATTATTGTAAGTGCAATTACAAGTGATCTTACAAATGATTTGGTCAAAATTGCGAGTCGCACCAAATTCGCGGTGATTGGTTGAATTTGCGTGAATTGGCGCGATCACGAAATCCTGGAGGGACTGAAAAGGGAGTATTCCAGTGCAGGGATTTAGTATTGCAAGGCCAGTTAGGAGCCTTGCAAGAAACAGATTAAGACCAATATATTATAACTTTTTGTCGCTGGTAAGGGTCAAGCTCCTAAAAAACTGGGTCCTCCTTTTTTCCTAATGAAACTCAATAGCGCCTTTCGTTAGACTTTCCTAAGATCGTAATCAGGTGCCAAAATGAACACTGTTTATGTAAAGTAAACTTAGTGTATAAAAACAGTGGCGTACTCCTTTAAGTTCATAGTTTTATCTGTCTCTCAAAGAGCTCTTGCACTGGTCAAACATCTTACCAACAGTATCTCACTCAGGAGACCGCTGTTCATGTCCCATGTGAAACCAAAAATCAGTGTTGACTTGTTTATGTAACGCCGTTTATGTACTGTATGTGACATACTTAACTTACAGTAGGTAGGTAACTTAACTTACGTAACAAACCTACTTATTTTAACCCAAACCATCATCTTTTTGTAAACCCAGCCAAGTAGTTTTGTCATTAATGGGCTTTTCTTGGATAGTTTGAGTCCAGATTTTGAGCAGCTACCTGTAAAAGAAACCCCAGCAGACACACAGAGGCCACTGAATTCTTGTGGGCCCCATGTGCACCGCGCACTTTAATCTTTAATGACATGGTGATGATAGAGTACTCTTGACCTCCAGGTTTACACACACACACACACTCACATCTTAAATCTCCGCAGCTCCCTTTCCTCGACTCATTCGTCGTGTCTTTTAACTTCTCAGCGTTCCTACAGATTGGTGACTTCCCCGGTTCAACTCCTCAACAATAGGCAGGTCCTACCCGGAGCTGGGGAGAGCTGGCCTGCCATTGTCCCAGCTGAAAGCCCAGTTATTCATTGCCCGTGAGTTAAAGAGCTGACCCCGGTGTAACACTGACGTAGCTGGCTTGCAACACTGAGGCCCTTTGTCTGGCCCTACCTCGTCTCTGATCACCCTGTAATGAACTGAGAGCTCTGTCGAAAATTTACAGCCTTCGCCTTTCATCCCCCTCTTTGCCTTGTATTCATGTTTAGTGCTCTTTTTCTCAACAGACATCATTTTAAAGGGTTTCCCTCCCTCTAGAGCCCCTTATACAATAACAATGCTGACAATATGAGATGGGCCATTAATTTCCTCTCAATAGATCCCAGTTGTTTTCTGCTCTTCTCCTGTCTTCCCTCCTTTTCTTTTTGCTGTGTTGTTCGCCCTCTCCAGCGCTATAGGGATGGGTTTCTCCATCCCATAGGGGTCCAATTGACATACACACACACACACACACACACACACACACACACACACACACACACACACACAAACACGTGCGCGAGTAGGCAAGAGTCCTAAATGAATCGCCTCCTACTGTTCCTATAAAGGGGAGTTAAACGCTCTAAATGCTTTACGACATTTAATCATTACCACACACAGGCTCAGACACACACACACACACACACACACACACACACACACACACACACTGTTGCCTCAAACACAACCCTTATCTGTCAAAAATACATTCAGGACATATGCAAAAATCTTACAGGATCCGAGCATTGCCCAAACATTTTTTTGGTCTGGCTAATATTTTATTTTTTCCTGAAAACATTTCTTCAATCTGGAACTGGTGATGGATTTCTGTGAACTGCGGATGGACCTGCTGTAATAAATCCTCTCCTTGAAGTGTGTGTGTGAGTGAGAGTGCGTGTGTGTGCGTGTGTGCGTGTGTGTGTGTGTGTGTGTGTGTGTGTGTGTGTGTGTGTGTGATATCCCAGGGTAAATTGTTTCCTCCCGGCTTTGAGAGGTGGGCATTCAACAGCCTGCCAAAAAAGCTATAGGCGATAATTAAATGATTCCACGCTTGAAAGGAGAAAGATACAGAGAGAGGGGGAGGGGGGGGTACCTAGACAAAAACAGAGAGAGAGAGAGAGAGAGAGAGAGAGAGAGAGCTGGACGGAGTGTGAGGAAGAAATAGAGAGAGAGAGATTTAGAAAGAGGAGGTTTTGCCACAGTGTGGGATGGTATCACACTCTGTGGGCCAACACACTGCGTCTCCAACCCGGTGCCTAAAGCCAGTGTGGAGATAAAGAAACAGCATTAATCAGCCATGTTGGATGAGTCTAATTCAGGATGGCTTCTGTCAAATGCCAAACAGACACATTTAGTTCCAACTAAACAGTTTTTCTTTTACCTTTTATTTC